>NW_027397077.1:30727037-30750949 GCF_003265705.2 Callorhinus ursinus | reverse complement strand
TCCTCATGTCAGTGAGGTCATATGATACATGTCTTTCTCTGATTGACTTATTTCGCTTAGCATAATACCCTCCAGTTCCAACCACGTCGTTGCAAATGGCAAGATTTCTGGAGAGTCTGCACCAGGAAGACAGCTATTAACAGACACTCCCCTATACCTAAGGAATCTGTGTAACAGGGCAACCTTGTTTTCCCAAACATCTCTTCTCACCTTGCTAATGAGGGTTTTCCCTTTGTATCCTGAGACCCTACCCCTCTCCTTAGCTCATATGGTTCCTGTTGCTTCACTATGTTTGGAATTTCATGCCTGCGTGGATTCCCTGTACCTACATCTATTAAATTTTATTTTCTCTTGTTATGCTGTCTCATGTGAATTTTATTCTAAGTCCAGCTAGAAGGACCACAGGGCAGAAGAAGGTCTTCCTCCCCCAAAAATTCAAGATACTGAATCACTTACAAGTATTTTGTTTCATTTTAAATTTCCTAAACACACACATACACACTCTCTCTCTCTCTCCCCGCCCGGATATTTTCTTTAATTCATTATTCATTCATTTACTAATTGATTCAAATATTCTTTGTGTGCCTAATATATGCTTATCATTTACTTCCTGTTCCCAAAGAACTTATGGTGTTCTTGAGGAGCTAGATCTGAATCAGACAACCATGTATGTGAATGAAAAATTTAATTTTCATATATATCAAGAGGGATAAGTGATGCTTTAACAGTATAAAGCTGATAAACTTGACATATTCTCAATATAATGTGACCCATCATCCTTCTTGACCCTTCTTAAGCACCTCACAACTGGATAGGGTAGAGAAAATCTCATGATTTGGTGGCATTTAACAAACAGGACAAAATAAATGTGCTACGACTACTTTCTCTCTTTTCTGCCTTCATGAAAATAAATTTCCCAGTATTCAGATTTAAATATATAGAATAAAAAGATGATGGGTTTGAAGGTACATGAGGAGAAGCAGAAGATAAGGAGCCCTATAACAACATTTAAGTTAACATAAAAACCTATTCCTACTAGTTTCAGACTTGAACCAAAACTCAAAAGGCATAATAATTTAAAGTTGAACTTTCATATATTCATTGACTTCTCTTAATTGGAGAAGTCAGTTCAAGTTTACACATCACTGGAGATAAGTTTTCTATTGTGCATCTACATAGAGATCCAAGGAAAAAATATAGCAGTAATTTCTTTGCAATATTTTTAAATGTTCTGAAGGTAACAGACAAAAGCTAATTATTCTGACTTTGTAATTACTAGAACATTATAATGAGAAGAAATCTTAATGACTGTAAATATGTTGTGTTCCTTCATCCTACAACCCTGTTTCTTAAATGAGGGATATCACGGCCAGAGAAACTAAGTATGTTTAGTAGAAATTCAAGTCTTCTGAAAAGGATAAGGATGAGCATAGCATGATGGAAAAAAAAAAAAAAATCACGTGCCTGGGAGTCAGGCAGATAAAGGCTTAAGTCCTCCTTCTGTCACTTAGGGTACTTTTCATTTCTGTTTAGAATGCCTTTCCAAACCACAAACTCTGCCTTCTCAGCTTTCAATCTTCTTCTCAAGTTTAACTTATAATAACTTTGTGTTAGTTATTCCTACTCTGTTCTTAGATCCTATAAAATTTGTTTTTTGCAGTTTGTCATGTAAGTATTAATTTTTCCTGTCAAGTACTCAAGGGCAAGGAGTTTGTGCTATTTATCTTATTATGCATTATTTGGCTTTATATTCATTTTAACTCTTGCAAATATGAAATGGCTCAAAGATATTATTCAATCCACTAATTAATGAGGAAACAAGTAAGATGTTAACACTGGTTCCAAGAACATTTGAAGACATGAGTATTTATAGACAACTTAATAAAAAAATGTTAAGATAAAAATACTTGGTTAAATACAGGCCTAATTAGTGCCCAACAGAGCAATAAAAGGTAGCCTGCTAGATTTACCACTGGCCATAGGTATGTGTATCTCCACCAGACAAACATTTACAATTTAACATGCCAATTCACGAAGTACAGGCCTATATTTAATAATAAAGTGAGTTAAACAAAATGCATTGCTTAATACTTGGGTGAGGTATGTGTGTATAGCATATAGAGAGATATAGATATAAATATGACAATATTGAAAAATTTGTTATCCACATTTTCTCTTATTACAAGGGATGTTTTTTTCTTAACATCCAGAAGCTGTGCCCAAATAAAAATATTTGTCAAATGGATGAACAAATGAGTCAACAAAGTCAGCAAATATTTTAATGTCTGAACGTGAGTTTCCTTATTTTCAATGAAAAATTATAGATTTACCTTATAGGGGAAATAAAAGGATTATAAATGAGTATCATATGCCTAGTCCTGCTCTCAGTAAATATTACTTCTTGTCCCCACTTCTCTTTTTCCTTCTTTGTTGTGTTTCTTCCAGCATTCCTGTTGCTTCTCTATAAACTGCTCCCTAATTAGGGACCTATACTTTTCCATTTATAGCTTAAGTCCAACTTTATCATGCCTTTACATGGTTGCAGAAACTCTTGAAATATAATATACAAGAGACAGATCTAGAGCAATGTATATCACAGCTGTAAATTATTAGCTTATTAGGGCAACATCATGGCACCTTGTTTCTTTGCTTCTTATATTATCTACCCAAGGCTATCTATATTTTTCCCCTCAAATTCTCTACCTGTTAGTTTACTCACATATCCCACAGGATTTCACCTCAGCCATATACTACTTTTTCTTAATTTATTATGCTTCTAGCTGTGGAACAAAGATGGCCTGGAGCACTTTTAAATCAGGGGCGTGTGATAGAAATTATTTTTTCCCTCATGTTTTGTCAGTGGCACAACTGAGCCTCCTGTTTGTTTCCCATTAAACATATAGAAATGTTAGTCATCAATTCACAGTACCTGTGTTTTCATGGGAGGGGGTGGTGATGGCGGTAACAATTAGCTGGTCATTAACTCTTGCAATATGCCTCGTCAGCCTGCTTCTATTTGCATAATGAACTAATGGCTGCAAGGATAGAGTGAAGGCGGTATGAAAGAGATCATTACCTTGGAATAAAAAATGATGACCTTGCTTCTTGAAGACTGTAACACTTAAGATTTTTTTAGCACATCAAAAAGAAGAAGAAAGCAATGAGAATCATGAAAGTATGACATGGCAGTGATAATCTCCAAAATAATCTATGTATTCTACATGTTTCTATTAAATCATTTGCCTGTTTAAGACTGATATTGCTGACTCAAAACTTAAAGAGCAAAAACTAAAAATCGTCAATTTTATTCCCATTAGTAGTTATACATAGCATATTTTAAATGGCTGTTCTTTGAAATGTTGTAGAGGTATACACAGATAGAAGGTATTACTTTCAAGTAAATTTGTGATTAACTATAATTGTCATAGGCATGATATATATTTAAACACCAGAATAGGCAGATGTGATAAAGGTGCAGATAAAAATAAATAAGTAAAACCAACTGGCTATTTGGTGGGATTAAAAAGACTAATATGAGGAAGGGCTGACTGCAGGGGACTGGTCAATGGTTCTTTCAATCATTTGGTAAAATTCAGGAGTGTAGATGTGAAGAACAGAGAGTATAAGGTCATAAGAACTAGAAAAACAAAATAAATATTTACTTTTCCTATTCCAAGAGTCCACCACAAATCATGATGCTTAGGTAAGATTTGTATCTTACATAAACTTTTACAGGTGGAATTTAAATTGATTTCTTTCTCTACAATAAACTGGTGAAGAGTTGATTACCATACAATAAATATTTCAAATACTTGGAAACAGTTAAGTATGCTCTCAGCTTTCTTTCTACAATATAAAATTACTTATAAACTAACTTATGAATCATGCACATACCTTTAGAACAAGAACAGTACATAAATTAACAATTCCCCTTGAGGAATAATCTCATGTGTTCTTTTAAAATATATGCAACACTTTCCATTTATATAACATTTTTCTGCCAAAGTGCATGGGGAGTTTCACATTCATCATTCTAATAACAAAGCTTTGTTTACATTTAGAATCTTTACATAAGGGATGCAAACCAGTTTGGGGACAAATTCACTCTTTACAACTGTTCTAGAAAACAGGGAAAATCCTCTCTACATATAAGAAAAGTGTTAGTGTTTTCTTTTGCATTAGATTTAGTGTTATATTTCCATGGATCAAAATTCAGGCCAGAATTCCACTGGAGAAAGAACTAAGGGAAGGGAGGGAAGAAATAAGGGAAGGAAACAAAGAAAATAAAACTTAAACAAACAAAACAACACACAAACCCTGTAAAGTTTTCTTCACTGTCAACTCTTTCCTCTCATTCCCTCTCATTTTATCTTTTCCATGTCAGTGACTGTTCTCATTTTTCTTTGTCCCCCCAAATTATCCTTTCTAAAACTCAGACTCCCTCTCAATTCACAGCCCATCCTTCTTTCCATTGTGTAATTTAGTGTAATCTCCTCCTCCTCAATACTAACCAATTCTTTCTTTTTCAAGTGTTCCTAACTTCCATCGTCATGACTCAGTTGAAGCTCTTGTGTCATCCAGTCATATACATTGCTAGAAATTACCAGATCTTTTGGAGAAGAATATGGCAATATATGTCTAGAGAAAACAAAAATCTGTGAAACCATAATTTCATTTCTAGAAACCTATACTAGAAATACCATCACAAGTGGGAACCATGATTTATGTCCAAATATTGGGGGGTGAGGAATAGCAATGTTCAAAAAATAAGGTTCACCCTCTTGCACCCTTCCCTAGACACATTTCTAGAAGCCAATTTTTTATTTGTATTTATTTATTCAAATTCACTGTATTTATTTATTTATTTATTTATTTATTTATTTATTTAAATCTAAACGGCATACCAATTCTCCCAGGCATTTGGAATCAGAATTTCTAATTCATCCCTGATTTCTTATTCCAACCCTATACAAATGTTACCAAATTCTACTGGTCACAAAATCACAACATTTAGCTCATGACTCCCTCCCTTACAATTTCCACAATATTCAAATACTTAATCCACGTTTCTTCTCACCTGGATTATAATAACAAATCTTAAGTTGATGTCCATGCCTCCTGTCTTTCCCATATCAATCTATGCACAATCTTTCTCTATTAATTTCTTAGATTTTAAGATGCAGTTTGTTTGATCCTTCAAGATAATATACAAATTATTCATCCTGACATGTATTACCTTTAATAATATTTCCTTCCTCTATGTGTCTTTTAGGCATGTAGTATCCTCCACCAGCCCTTCTCCCTTTGACATGTTAGAACCCTCTATTACTACTAGTCCTTATCCATTTAAATTCTATCTTGCCTTTGCTTTTTAAAAGCATTATCATTCAGTAAATGCACAAAGTTTTCCTAATCCCCTTAAATTATTTTGTCTCCTTCACTTGAATATCCATACCATTAGGTTGGTACTTTTAAGAGGCACTTAATTTTATCTACCTGTCATGTACTCTTGTGTATTTTTCTAATTCCCTTTATTAAATCTTAGAACCATTGAGAACAAGGATATTGAGAAAATACTTGCTATTGAAGAAATGACTAGTCTTGTGGTAAACCCTGTCTTGCTCAAGCATAAGGAAGTAAGAAAAGAAAGAAGTAGAGAAGATGGAAGAATGGGCAGCCTACTTGGTTTTTGCTTTCTAAAAATAATTATCTTCTGTCCATATTGTGTTTCGATTTTGTGACTTAAGAGTAGTCTTGAAAACTCAATTCAACAAATGTATGAAAACAAATAATAAGTCCTTCAGCAAAATGCTTATTCAACTAGAAAAGAGAAAGGCACAAAAGCTACGGCCATTGCAGTTTGGTTTAAAATTAAATCCATGGTCACCTCTGCAGTTTTAACCATGCATCAAATCATGTTTTTAAAGAAAAAGTACCATTACACAAGTATTAATGTTTGCATACTAAGAATTACACACAGAGTTCTCAATCATTGTGGTTTGCCTCCACCATTTCCTTTAAATCCTGTTAAGACAGAGAAGGCCTACCTGACAGAGTTCTTGAGGCAATTGTTTCTCTTTGGAGCCCAACATCATACTACAAACTACTTTAAAATGTTTCTGGAAGTAATAAATCATTAATTTAAAATGAATCTTCATTACAAAAGCTTGAATGTACTTGAAATATATGAGAAATGAAGTTATGAATATATAAAACCTCAAAGCTAGTCATTTTATAAATAAAAATCATTAATTTTTAATCAAAAGAAGATTTCTTCAGTGTAGGCTCCTAAATGTTTTATATCCGATATTCAGTGAAAGGTTTGCTCTTTTTGGATGTGTTATCCTTGATGCCCTGGTCATTCTATTTGCCTTAATTTCAGATGCCATTCCAGCATGTGTATATAATTGATTTTGTAGAAATTAAGAGTCCTACACAGCATCGAGCCTGACTTTTGTAGAAAATACAGCAGCCTGATCATTTTAATTATTGTGTTTTTAATTTACATTGTTCCTGAACTATGTTCAAAACATCTCCTTTGACTTCCAAAAGACAGTTTCAGAAAGGATACTTTGAGATGAGATTTCTCTTTTAAGTTCAAGTGGATTGTATGGTCTTATAAGATTCCTCTGATAGAAGAAAGCACTGAATTTGCTGGGTTTTTTTCTATTTCAAGTGACAACACAGTAGCTTATTATTTTTAAAAGAATGCCTTTTTGTTACTAAAAACACAGACATTTATTTAATTTCCATTAAAAAGGCATTTTTAAAAATCACATTTTATAGTCAGTTTCTTAATTGATATTTCGAGTCCAGTTTAAAATGTTTAAAGATATATTTAATACCTTTTAAGTCCATAAAAAAAGAAAAGTATAGAAGGTATTTTTAGACATTATCTTAATATCAAACTCTGCACTATAGAATTCTACTTTTAATGATGCATAGTCTAGAATGAAACCAGGAAACCAAAAACATAAAAGAAACTAAGAAAAATAAATTTAAAAAGCAGCTATTTTAATATTAGAATATTCAAAGAACACTATAGATCTATAACTTACATGACTGTACATCCATGATTACAAGGAACTTGGGGATTTTAAACTCTTCATAATGTAGTTATACATTAAATATAACTTTCATTATTTTATCTTGAGTTTAAACATTTCCTTGTAAAAAGATCAGCATATATTGCCTAATTAACTTTGGAAGTGAACAGAGGTTATAAGAACAAAGGCAAAATGAACTACAAATACCTACTGTACTCTAGTTGGTAAAGTTGTTTCCAATTGTGGTAAACATTAACAATTCAGAAACCCCTATTGAACAATTAAGCAAATGGATGGTGGATATTGGGAGCCAGATTTCTAACTGTTGGTGTGGGGGATTCTAGACAAGCAAGGGGGGAAGATTAGAATGATCAATGTTGAAAAGAATTACAGTTAAAAACATCAGTATGAATTCACACTTAGCATAATATAGATACAGACGGATACATCTGGAATTATCTACAGATAGGTGTATACACATGGATTAGTATACACACATATATTTATTTTTCCTCCTCCAAGAGGAGGAAGCAACCACACTCCAACAGCAACAAGCACACCCTGCACCCAGATCTCGGTTTCTCCAACAAAGGAACCATAACTCCTTGGAGAAATGGTTGATTCTAGGGCTTGGTGGACAGGGAATATATAAGATTATCCTGGAATGTCCTGTAGTGCCAGGAAGAAAAAAACAAACAGAAAAAAACTCTAAACCAAATTTGCTAAAAATAAAACCAAACCCAAACAAATAAAACAACAATATGGTGATATGCCAAACGGACACAGGATTCAAATGAAAGAGCTCCTAACAGCCACAACTAGAACAATACAAGCAACAAAATTTGAAAATGCAGTATAGATTATAACCTCACATTTAAAATAAATATCTGAGTCCATAGTTATACAAATCAATGAATAAATAAATAAATGGAAGGGACTAGGCAATCTGTACAAAAGAATCCCAAATAATTTATACAGATACTTATCCACTTAAAGAGGTAGAGCATAACTTTCCACTCCTTAAGGTTTATATAATGACTTCCTTCTAAAGAAGGCACTATGGAAAGTGGAGAAAAGAATAACTTTACAGTGGAGAAACCTGACAAACACTATGTCAGTGAGGTGATAAAAGTCTCAACAGTGATAAGTCATGTTGATAGCATGTGCTCTTGATGTGATGTGAGAATCACTTTAACTCTGTATTCTTTCTCCTAAAAACCCATAACCCAATCTAATCATGAGAAAAACATCAGACAAATCCCAATTGAGGAATAGTCAACAAAATATCTGACCAATAGTCCTCAAAACTGTCAAGATCATCAAAACCAAGGAAAGAAATGTCTAAGAAACTGACATAGTCTAAAGGAGCCTGACGGAGACATGATGACTGAATGTAATGTGGATCCTGGATGGGATGCTGGAGCAGAAAACGATGACAAATGCCCATAGTAACTCAAGAGGCTAACAATAGGGGAAACTGGGTGTGGGCTATCCGAGAACTCTCTGTACTACAATCACAACTTATCTGTAAATATAAAAGTATTCTAAATTAAAAGTTTATTTAACAAATATACTGACAACACTCTTTCAGGTGGCAGAAATGTTCTCTGTTTGACCTTAATGGTGTTTATACAACCGTGTCAGAACTGTATACATGAAAAAGGTGAAATTTACTGTGCGCTGTGAATTGTGTAAGACTGTTGAATCACAGACCTGTTACCTCTGAAACAAATAATACCTTATATGTTAAAAAAAAAAAAAAAAAAGAAGAAGAAGAAGAAAATAGCAGGAAGGGGGGGAATGAAGAGGGGGAAATCGGAGGAGGAGACGAACTATGAGAGACAATGGACTCTGAAAAACAAACTGAGGGTTCTAGAGGGGAGGGGGTGGGGGGATGTGTTAGCCTGATAATGGGTATTAAAGAGGGCACGTACTGCATGGAGCACTGGGTGTTATACACAAACAATCATGGAACACTACATCAAAAACTAATGATGTAATGTATGGTAATTAACATCACATTATAATAAAAAAAAAAGAGGGTGCCTGGGTGGCTCAGTTGGTTAAGCAACTGCCTTCGGCTCAGGTCATGATCCTGGAGTCCCGGGATCGAGTCCCGCATCGGGCTCCCTGCTCAGCAGGGAGTCTGCTTCTCCCTCTGACCTTCTTCCCTCTCATGCTCTCTCTCTACCATTCTCTCTCTCTCAATAAATAAATGGATAAAAATCTTTAAAAAAAAAAGAAATTTACTGTATGACTTATATCTTACTTAATAAACTTAACTTTGAAAAATGTTCCCTGGCTTATGGCTGTCAGGAAATCTGTGAAAATGGTAAACCTCAGAGCATGTCTTTCTTTAAATAGCAAAGATGAACAAGAAAAAGATGTAACTTGGGGCACCTGGGTGGTTCGGTTGATTAAGCGACTGCCTTCGGCTCAGGTCATGATCACGGGGTCCTGGGATAGAGCCCCCACCAGGCTCTCTGCTCGGCTGGAAGCCTGCTTCTCCTTCTCCCACTCCCCCTGATTGTGTTCCCTCTCTCTCTCTCTCTCTCTCTCTCTGTCAATTAAATAAATAAAATCTTAAAAAAAAAAAAGAAAAAGATGTAACTCTGTTGCATTATCTGGAGGCACAATGTCAGTGATTAGATTTAAGAACTTTTAACTGATTTAAAATACATTGCATATAGATTTAGATGTCAGGGACTAATTTCAGGTGCTATCAACTTGTATTAAATGCACTGCAATACAGAGTAATACTTTAGCATAGGATGCTGGAGTTAACCCACCTGAGATATGAATTCCAATTCTGCCATTTACTAGCTGTGCAAATCTGAGCAACTCATCTCACTCACCACTCAATTTTCACATCAGCATAATGAGAATAATAAGTCATATGTTATGATTATTATAAGTATTTTAAGGATTCAATAAGATAAATCAAATTTAGAGCTAACTATCATGCATAAATCAGAGGAGGTACTCTATTAGTAGTAGAGCACCATTATGTTTATTACAATGTAATTTTATGTTTATAGTAGTATGAGTGTGTATAATGGAGATCAATAAAAGGCAGGCCAAACACTTCCAATGGTTCTCAAAATACAGTCTATTTTTTACCCTGGCTTCAGATATAATATTAAGCTAAGAACTAATGCTAAATGCATGTTGATTAACAGTCCTGTTTCAATTTGAGGGAATAAAGAGCCTAATTAGGGAACTTTTGCAATGACCAATTTGCTTCTCTTGGAAATCTAGGGTAAAGGGCTCACTTAGCAGTTCTTATCCACACAAAAGAAACTATTTTTTCCTTTCTGATAAATTGGGTAACTCAAAGGTCAATAATGGTATCATGCATCACAAGTCCTTTCTCGTGCCTCACAGTGCCGCAGGGCACCCATTCTAATGAGACCTGTCAGCCCCTACCTAACAGATTTAGTACTTATTTGTAATATATTAATGGCTTCATTTTTAGATTTTGCTTTCTTCCCAGAGAGCACTAAGAAATTGATTGCCAGCTCACTGAGTTGAGAATGGAAACAGATTGTTGAGTATGAATTACGATCACGAAAATAGCATCAAGATTGCAGATTTGAATATGATAAATAAGAGATAAGTAACAGGAGTTAGGGAGCCAGCCAGGGTAGTTTTATCATTAGAAATGGAAGAGATGGGACTTTTTAATATGTTTTAAGCTTCAGAAAGGGTTGCCAAGGCATGCAATAAGAAATTTCCATCAACCTCAAAAGATGTGAACATTTATTTTGCTTTTGTTCTAAAGCATGGTGGTTTGCACAGGTCTTTAAAAATGCACAGCAGACAAATGGTCCTTATTTAATCCACATTAAGTGAAAGAGTAGAACATATATCAGATTTGGAGTTAAAAGGCACATACCCTTACACTGCCTTCATTACTCTACCGATATAACATCAGGGAGAGTAAAGTCATTTCATCTGTCTAAATTATTAGATTTTCTACAGTCTGCATCATGAAGTTTCTGTGAGATTCAAATCAATTCATGAAAGAAAGAATTGATAAGTGGAACTTCATTAAAATTAAAGTATTCTGCTCTGCAAAAGACACTGTTCAAGAGAATGAGAAGACAAGACTGGGAGAAAATATTTGCAAAAGACCTATCTGATAAAGGACTGTTATCCAAAATAAAATCAAGAGACAGAAACAAAAACAAAAGAAAAATCCTCTCTATACTCAACAATAAGAAAATGAACCTAATTAAAAAATGGGCAAAAACCCTGAATAGACATCTGACCAAAGCAAATATATGGATGACCATAAGCATAAGAAAAGATGTTCCACAAATAAACCAAAAAGTACAAACAGGCCTATAAATACAGAGAACGACCTCTGATGTTTGCCAGATGAGAGGGGGGTGGTGGTAGGGGGATGGGCAAAATGGATGAAGGAGAGTGGGAGATACAGGCCTTTAGTTATGGAATGAGTAAGTCATGATAATAAAAGGTACAGCAAAGGGAATATAGTCGATGGTTTAGTAACAGTGTGGTATGGTGACAGTAGCTATACTTGTGGTAAACAGCATAACATATAAACTTGTTCAAACACTATGTTGTACACCTGAAACTAATATAACAATATGTGTCAAGTATACTTCAATTTAAAAGAAAGTACAGAAAAATATATTCTACATCCATATGTCATTAGGAATTTGCAAATTAAAACAACAATGAGATACTACTACACTTCTGTTAGAATAGAAAATCTCTGAAACACCAAGAACACTAAATGCCCAGTCATACCAAGAGCTCCTGAAAACTTTTGGACTCTCTGTAAATCAGAATATACTTTTATTTTTTTATTTGTTATTTTATTTATTTTTTATTTTTAAAATTTTTCATTATTAACATATAATGTATTATTTGTTTCAGGGGTACAGGTCTATGATTCATCAGTCTTACACAATACACGGCACTCATCACAACACATACCCTCTCCAATGTCCATCACCCAGCTACTCCCTCCCTCCCACACCCCTCCACTCCAGCAACCCTCAGTTTGTTTCCTGAGATTAAGAATCTCTTATGGTTTGTCTACCTCTCTGGTTTCATCTTGTTGCATTGTTTCTTCTCTTCCCCTATGATCCTCTGCCTTGTTTCTTAAATTCCACGTATCAGTGAGATCACATGATAATTGTCTTTCTCTGATCAACTTATTTTGCTTAGCATAATACCCTCTAGTTCCATCCACGTCGTTGCAAATGGTAAGATTTCTTTTTTTGATGGCTGCATAATATTCCTATATATATACCACATCTTCTTTATCCATTCATCTGTTGATGGACCTCTGGGCTCTTTCCATAGTTTGGCTATTGTAGACATTGCTGCTATAAACATTGGGGTGCACATGCCCCTTTGGATCACTACATTTGTATCTTTGGGGTAAACACCCAGTAGTGCAATTGCTGGGTTGTAGGGTAGCTCTATTTTCAACTTTTTGAGGAACCTCCATACTGTTTTCCAGAGTGGCTGCACCAGCTTGCATTCCCACCAACAGTGTAGGAGGGTTCCCCTTTCTCTGATCCTCGCCAGTATCTGTCATTTCCTGACTTGTTAATTTTAGCCATTTTGACTGGTGTGAGGTGGTATCTCATTGAGGTTTTGATTTGGATTTCCCTGATGCCGAGCAGTGTGGAGTACTTTTTCATGTGTCTGTTGGCCATTTGGATGTCTTCTTTGCAGATATGTCTGTTGATGTCTTCTGTCCATTTCTTGATTGGATTATTTGTTCTTTGGCTGTTGAATTTGGTAAGTTCTTTATAGATTTTTGGATACCAGCCCTTTACCTGATATGTCATTTGCAAATATCTTCTCCCATTCTGTTTGTTGTCTTTTGGTTTTGTTGACTGTTTCCTTTTCTGTGCAAAAGCTTTTTATCTTGATGAAATCCCAATAGTTCATTTTTGCCCTTGCTTCCCTTGCCTTTGGCGATGTGTCTAGGAAGAAGTTGCTGTGGCTGAGGTTGAAGAGGTTGTTGCCTGTGTTCTCCTTGAGGATTTTGATGGATTCCTGTCTCACATTTAGGTCTTTCAACCATTTTGAGTCTATTTTTGTGTGTGGTGTAAGGAAATGGTCCAGTTTCATTCTTCTGCATGTGGCTGTCCCGTTTTCCCAACACCATTTGTTGAAGAGACTGTCTTTTTTCCATTGAACATTCTTTCCTGCTTTGTCGAAGATCAGTTGACCATAGAGTTGAGGGTCCATTTCTGGGCTTTCTATCCTGTTGCACTGATCTATGTGTCTGTTTTTGTGCCAGTACCATACTGTCTTGATGATGACAGCTTTGTAATAGATCTTGAAGTCCGTAATTGTGATGCCACCAGCCTTGGTTTCTGAATCGGCAAAGAAGAAGTCAAACCCTCACTCTTTGCAGATGATATGATACTTTATGTGGAAAATCCAAAAGACTCCACCCCAAAACTGCTAGAACTCATATAGGAATTCAGTAAAGTGGCAGGATACAAAATCAATGCACAGAAATCCATTGCATTTCTATACACAAACAGAAGACAGAAGAAAGAGAAATTAAGGAGTCAATCCCATTTACAATTGCACCAAAAACTGTAAGATAACTAGGAATAAATCTAACCAAAGCGGCAAAGGATCTGTACTCAGACTGTGAGTACATATACTCATGAAGGAAATTAAGAAAGACACAAAGAAATGGAAAAACATTCCATGCTCATGGATTGAAAGAAAAATATTGTTAAAATGGCTATGCTACCTAGAGCAATCTACACATTCAATGCAATTCCTATCAAAATACCATCAACTTTTTCCACAGAAATGGAACAATTAACCCTAAAATTTGTATGGAACCAGAAAAGATACCAAATAGCCAGAGGAATGTTGAAAAGAATATACTTTTAATACAGCACAACCAAAAGGTGACCAGTTACCTCAGTTTCTTGGGTTGAAGTAGTAACCTGAAGCATCCTTCTGGGATCAGAAAAGAACATCAGGGAGCAATGGCACAGAACAAAAAGAGCCTTTCTTTTTTTTTTTTAAAGATTTTATTTATTTATTTATTTGAGAGAGAGAGAATGAGAGATAGAGAGCACGAGAGGGAAGAGGGTCAGAGGGAGAAGCAGACTCCCCGCTGAGCAGGGAGCCCGATGTGGGACTCGATCCGGGGACTCCAGGATCATGACCTGAGCCGAAGGCAGTCGCTTAACCAACTGAGCCACCCAGGCGCCCAAAAAGAGCCTTTCTTTACTTAAAAAAAAAAAATGCACTTTTTTGGACTTCTGGAAAGATCAGTGGCAAGAGAGGAAGAAAGGCTGTTGATTGAGGGCACACAGTTAAAATCGAGGCAAGAAATTACTCACAGGTGAGAGTCCAGGTTTCTCATGGAAGGGGCAGGCTTCCCGTCAGGGTAGCTGGGAAAAAGGAAGCAGTAGAGGCGAGTGCCTCCAAGGGAAATGCATGCCCATTTTGCAAGGCCTAAATATGGGTTCTGGAAGCAAGAGGTACCCTGAGGCACGAGTGAATTCAGAGGCTGTCAGCTCTGATATTTGGTTTGGTGATGACCCTCAGAAGTTGTCCTCAGGTTTCTAGTCCTTGACCTCTATTCTAATTAATATCCTCTTCATCTCCCAGCTCCTTAGGGTCAGGTCAATTCATGGAAATCTGGCTAAAGTCTTAGATAGTTATGAGGGTTTCATGAGGGCGTACAGAGAGGGAAAGAAAACTGGTCACAAGACAACAGTATTAAGATAAAAGTTTTGGAGACAAGCAAACCTAAGTTCAAATCCTGCCTCTACCAAGAACCAGCTGTGGAGTCTTTGTTCCTTTGTTTTCTCATCTGCAAAATAAAAGATGAGCACCTGCCACAAAGTTGTTGTGACTATTGAGGTAAGACACAAAACTGAAAAGGCATCTTAGGTGCTTAGCAAATTATTGGTATAGTTAGTTCTAAAATAAGAAAAAAAAAACTGTAGGAGTTTTGATAGTTGTTTGAGAAAACAGCCAAAGGGTGATCAAGCATGTAGAGAATAACTTGGCAAATGAGTGATTGAGAATATGGAGTAAACAGGAGCTCTTAATGCCCAAAGATCTGTGCACAAACAATGCAGTGCATTAAAATAGGTGACTGATGTCAGCATTCTGTGACCATCTCAAATGAACTCAAGGAGGAGTCAAAAACAGGAAATTAATACAGGGGCATGAAAGCAATAATTTTAAACAATCAGATTTGGCAGAAACATATTGTATTAAGATGACATAAGGGTCTTCCTGGTGTCTATGTGGAAATCAGTAAACCTTAATTTAACAAATATAACAGATTATGCCTTGTGACACACAAACATTCCAAGAACTGCTTGCAACCCCATAAACCCCTTTCCCCTTTTTGTATATATAAAATCCCTGTAGCTAACAAGCTTTGGAGCAATTCTTCAGAGCATTCTGAAAGACATTCCCAGGCTATATTTCTCAGGAAGACAAATAAAGCATTTACTAACAAATAAAGCATTCAGTAATCTACTCTGAGGATGATTTTCTTTCAGTTGACAGAGCCAACAACGCACAGAGGACTTTCTCAAATAGAAAATAATTAAATGTTGATAACTAAATAATCAGGTGGTGAATTTAGTAGGAAATAGACGGATTTAACAGTGCAATATAACCCAAAAACTCTACTGAAAGTGGGGGTTTAAAAAAATAAGTCAAAATTATTCTTTTTAGTTTTCATTTGTGTTTTAGGATTCTGATTTCACTATGGATAATAGTATACTGGTATTTGTGATTTGGGAGATACATGTGGTATTTGAGCAAATACTGATATTTACATACTGGTATTATGTAATTCTCAGGGGAATATATTTTCAGTTATCAAAAAAAAATACCTGGGAAAATGTTATATTTAGAATATTTCTTAGAGATTCATGTGTTAAGGGTTTGTGAAGTCATAAAGCAAAGTTTAATGAGATATTTACCAAACATTTGGTTACAGGGTATTTTTTACAAGAAGTGCTTGCATCTCCAGCACTAGAATTCCTGGTAGAATATTTTAGACAGAAACTGGTAGGTCATCTGGTCTAAATCATTCATTTATATTTAATTAACATTCAATCACTCAATGAGTTCATTTATCTAGACTGAAAAAGGTTTATTTTAAAACTGCATTATTAGCATTAAACAATTTTGGTAAAGTCAGTATAAAGATTTGAGGGTTTCTTTCAACATTTTTGTGTTTTTATATGGAAGTACTTTTGCATAAAAATGATCCTCTTAATTCAGCATTGTCCATAGCAGCATTTGTCTGGCATAGTTATCTTTTCTTCTTAAATGCTCCTAAACTTTCTAATACAAACTTCTGTGAAAAGCCACGTTGACTTTCCATATACACTGATTCTGTTGACAATTTCCCAGTCTTCTATTTTGCTCTGCATATGCTTTGATTTAGCAAATTTTTCTTTGTTTTCTCTATAAATGCACTTAACATGTCAACATTATATTTTTTCTTTTTAATATGTAAAACTGACATTTTTATGAAGTTGCCAGAATTTTTTCTTAAGTGTCTATTTTCATCTCATTCATAATTGGCAGTATTTCATATAATTTAGAGATTTTTGTAATACTCTTTATAGTAAATGAAACAGCTTTCTGTGAGTTTCTAGATCTCACTTATTGCAACCATTAGTTTAGATTTTCATTCGTTTGCTTTAACAATAATGCTCATATGATCTTCTTAAGAAATGTTCTGACTACTTGCAAAGAAAGAACTAAATATAACAGAGCATTTTCTCAAGCAATACTATTCCTATTTAATTAGATCCATTTGAATTTTTCTCCAATTAACAATTTCTCAGACCTTGTCATCTTACTTCTCCTCTTTAGTCCACTGCCTAATTTGCTGAAAATATTTGCTACACCTGCTGCTTCTATTTCTCATTTGTAACACTCTGTAATAGATGGCTGTATTTTTTTACTAAAACTCTATATCCATGTAAATAACAGTCATCTGTATTAGTTTCCAATTGCTACTATAACAAACTGGTACAAACCTAGTGACTTAAAACGTCTCAAATTTGTTATCTGGAGATGAGAATGCCAAAATGGGTCTCATTAAGCTAAAATCAAGGTGTCAGAAGGGCCCTGTTACTTTCTGGAGAATTCATTTCTTCTTCCAGCATCTAGAGGATAACTGCATTCCTTGGCTTATGGCCTCTTTTCAACCTCAAAGCCAGGAATAGTCAGATGAGTCTTTTTCACATTGTACCACTCTGATACTAACTCTTCTGCTTCCCTAATCCATATTTAAGAAAGCCTTGTGATTACATTGGTCTTACTTGAAAAATTCAGAAAAATCTCTTTATTTTAAGGTCAGCTGAGTAGCAACCCTATTTCCATCTCCATCCTTAATTGCCCCTTGCCATGTAACATATCACATTAACAGGTTCCAAAGATTAGGACAGGGCATCTCTGGGGCCCCGTTATTCTGCTTACTACAATTTCCTATCACTAAATTTAATGGCCTTTCTTCTTTTCCTCTTATACTTTTGTGACCTCAATTGACTTCTTTTCCCTTAAAAATCTCTACTGGATATATCTACTTCATTTTTACATTGTTCTATCTCAGTCTCCATTGCTGATAATTATTTTTTGGAACTCCATTGTGGTGTGTTGTGTGAAGTTTTCTATAGCCTATATTCCCACTTTTTGAGAAATTCTCTATTTTTTATGTAAAGATATAATTTTTACTCTATGCTGATGATTCCAAAATTTACATTTTTAGTACTGGTAACTCTCTTCTCCCTCTCTCCCTCCCTCCCTTCTTCTCTCTCTCTCTCTCTCAACTCAGCCCTATATCTTCTAAATTTTAGTGGATAATTTCACTTGGTTATTCTGCAGTCCTCTTAAATTTACCATATTTGTTGCCAAGACCTCAGTTTCATAGCTGCG
This sequence comes from Callorhinus ursinus, assembly GCF_003265705.2. Lineage (NCBI taxonomy): Eukaryota > Metazoa > Chordata > Mammalia > Carnivora > Otariidae > Callorhinus > Callorhinus ursinus. The sequence continues at coordinate 30,732,965 of NW_027397077.1, read as the reverse complement.
GCTCTTTGGAACTGGGGGGTAACTTAAAAAAAGACAAGACACTGAAGTTTAGACTCCTAGAAAAGATTATTGATAGAATTCAGTCTAGAGCACATGAATGTCTAACTCAAAGATTTATTTAGTACAAAGACTTTAATATTCCCTTCTTCCCTTCCACAACTCCTTTCAAGGATCATAACATCCCAAAGTATAAGATAGGGAGTGAATGGGGACATTTCGATAAGGTTAAGAAAAATTGTCTTGCCTTAGATTATTTTTGCCCATCATTCAGGAATGTTTGTCCTTGGAAGAACCCTAATTTCTTTCCTTGTGCCCTCACAGTATGTCATGTTATATCAAAAAGCACTAAAGGATCCATTGATGATCTTGTTGTTGAACCATTCTTCCATGCCAATCATCAATGGATCAGACACATACTAAGGCATACTTCTACATAACAAGTAGGTAAAAGATGACACAATCCGTGTCAAAAGAAGTGTTTATCATCTTTTAGCTCTCTTTACCAGATTAGAAAATGCAAGATAGAGAGCTTGCAAATTCTGACTCCAGACAACTTAAGCAGAGACGTCAGAATAATCCCCCAATTTTTAAGTTCCTAAAATATTTGTAATAATTCCTCCACAAATAGCCCCATCCTCTTGATTTGATTAGTTCAAGGATTACTTCATACAACATTTTGTCCAGTCCTCAAGCCTGGACTCTTCTGCCAGTTTAAACTACTTTTACTCAACATTGTTTCTCTTTTCCCATCCATATACATTAGTCACCATATCCTGTGATTTAACCTCTTCTACTGATGGCTTCCATTCTACATTCAGTGCCTTCATTCTAATTCTTAATTAATTTCTCAAAATTTTGATATCACAATAGTTTATTAATGGATTCCCTTGCCTCCATCTCTGTCCCCTTTTTTAAATAAAATGTACATATTGTCAATTAATCTCTCTAACTCACCAATTCCTTTTTGTTCTACCTCAAAAATATTTAATAGCTCTCCAGTGCCTACAGGGTAAAGCTTCAAATATTTAGACTGTTTTTCCTGAGTTTTCACAATTGGTCAGGGCTGCCTTTTCAGTTTAATTTGTCATTACTGAATCATATCAACTGTATTCCTTGGATCATCTCAAAATGGTTAAAAACAAATCAAAACAAACTAATTTAAAGAAATGTTCCAGTAGGTTGGGAAAAATAAAGGTTTTAGAAAAATGAGACCAGTTTATTTACTCTGGTAAATTTAGTTTTCAGAATCTCTACTATACTAATTTTGCATGGTAAAAACTCAAGAAGCAGTCCTGATAAGTAAGGATTCTGACATACAATATTACAAAGCCCTTTTAGTTCAAAAAATACTGTTGATATTTTGAATGGTACTAATGTCCCAAGAAACAAAATTTGAGAACTCTGCCCTATATCATACTTGGCTGGGTTCACCTATTTGTGCCCCCACATGACCTTCTGACTCATGAGGTGCTGGCAGTTTGGAGCTGCTAGTTTTTCTTCAAAGTAACTTGTTCCCTCTTATTAGTTGCCTATAGACTACAATCTTAAGAACATAAAATCCTACTTACATGAACAGCATAAAATGTTATTTATTTAACCATAAAACTCTTAGAACTTGACTTAGTACCATCCTAACACACTCTGGCAGTTTTTAAAGATCCATTTTCTCTCACAATTTTAATCACTAGATGTTAAGGCCTGGGTGAATATCATTTTAAAGGTGAGAACTAAGTAAACAGTCATACTTTTGAGAAAATAAAAGCAAGAAAAATTAAGAGTCAAGCTGAAATGTGACTGTAGAGATTGGCATCTCACACAATGAATACAAATAATACTTGTAAGATCATAGACAATACTGAGACTATGTAATTACTAATGATTACTACACACTGTACTAAATATCTACTGTGAACAGTGTGAATATTATGTTATGGTCTTTGCTAATATTACCTCATTTAATTCTTATAACAATCCCATAAAATTAGTAATAATGTCCCCAATTTACAGATTTACTATGGAAAATAATGGTTCACTGATTTACTAAAAGTCACTCTACTACTAAATAGTAGAGGTAGGCTTTAAATTTGTATCTTTATCTGATTTTAAACCACCAGGCTCTACCAAGTACGGAGTGCTTTCCCTCCGCTATTGAAGAGACACAAAGAGGTTCCGGTGATGATTTGGAAGAGAGTTAGAATTATGACATAAAGGGAAAAGTTATTTATGAAAGGCTAAACAAATATTTCTTAACTAGTTAGAAAAGGGAAGAAAAAGAGAAGGAGCAAATATACTACACATCCACTAATTGTGCCAAGGGAGTGTTGCTGCACTAGTGAGAGCTCTCAGTTGTAAGCCACTTACTCTGTTGCCCCTGACAGTCACATATTTATGCTGCCTCTGCACTAAACTCTCAGCCAGTCTCAATATATTTATTTATTTATTTTTATTTTTGCATCATTACCTTCCAGTTTTAAGAACTGGTTGGAAGCATCTTATTGATTGGTGGTGGATGAAAGAGTTGATACATGGTGTTTTCAACTTTTACTTATTTATTTATTTATTTAATTTTCTTTTTCTTTTTTAAGATTTTATTTATTTATTTGACAGAGAGAGAAACAGCGAGAGGGGGAACACAAGCAGGGAGAGTGGGAGAGGGAGAAGCAGGCTTCACGCTGAGCAGGGAGCCTGATATGGGGCTCAATCTCAGGACCCTGGGATCATGACCTGAGCTGAAGGCAGACGCTTAATGACTGAGCCACCCAGGCACCCCTGTTTTCAACTTTTAAAGAAAGAAAGAGTCTCTACCTTCTACTGAGACTCTTCTACTGAGACTCTTAAAGTAGTAACTATCCAAACATAGGAGATGGTACAGATGGTAAGCCTTAAAAAACAACAATTATCCTCTACAGTCTACAATGTCATATGACTTCTACTTACTTAAAATGTAGTATAGAGTCCATGGCTCTGAGCTGCGACAACCACTTGAAGGACATGGGTAGCTGATCCTACGCAGTTAATATTGGTAGTCTCCTACTTTTTATTTAGCAATCAATCATTTTGAACTGAAGATCATTTAATAAGTAGTTAAGAATAGAGTACACTTATCATGATGAACATTGAGTAATGTATAGAATTATTGAATCACTATATAGTACACCTGAAACTAATATAACACTGTATGTCAACTATACTGGAATTAAAATTTAAAAACTTAATTAAAAAAGAAAAAAGAAGAATGCATTTAAGGTAACAGTAAGGATTGTACATGGCATTGTTGAGGGACTGTTGTAAAAGGGTTGTTGGGGCAATCATTTAAATAAGTACAAATATAGTTTAAACACATTAACATAAATGTGACAGACTCCAATAAAATACTTAGGCAAATTTATGGAAAATGCCAACCATATATAGTACTACAAAAATTATTTTTATAGATGCTAAGAAAACCTTTCACAAAAACAACACTAATTCATGATAAAAGCACTCAAGGAAATCAGAATTAAGAGATTCTTTCTTAACCTGATAAAAATATACTTATCTTAGTCTTCAAGTTAGTATCTTATTTGATGAGGAAATACCACAGGTAATTCCAGTAAGATTAGGACAAAGTAAGAATACCCATTATCACATTACTACTTCACATTATTCCACAGTGTTGCCCAACTCAGATAAGAGAAATCAATAGGAAATATAAAACATGGATAAAGTAAAGTAAAACTATCTCTATTTGCTGTTGTTAAAGTATTATACCTGGAAAATCTCTAACAATGAACAGTTAAAGAACTTAAGAGTAGAGAAAGCCCAATACAATAGCAACACCAATACTAAAGATTTAGGAATAAATTTAATTTAAATGTTGTATAAGTGTATAAGCAAATTTTAACACTCCTTAGAGACACTAAGGAAGACCTGAACAAATGTAAAGACGCCCTATGTTCTTGAAAAAAAACAAACGTTGTAAGAATGTCAAGTTCTCCATAAGTTGATTTATAAGTAAATCTAATTACACCAAAAAATCATAAAGTTAGATAAAAATGACATTAAAGCCCGGATGGAAGAAAAAACATGGAAGAGTACCCAGGAAAACTCTGTAAAAGAAGAAATACGTGGAACTACTAGCCTTAGTAGACATTAAAGGATTCTACAAAGTCTCTCTATTTAAAACAATATGGTACCTATATCTAAAACTAATGTGACATTGTATATCAGCTATACTTCAATAACAAACAAACAAATAAATGTGGTACTAGCATATGAATAGACAAATAGACCAACAGAATAAACTGTCCAGAATTAAATACATACAGGAAAATCATATATGACAATAGTGGCACCTCAAATCACTGAGATAAAAATACACATTTTAATAACAGGTACTGAAACAGCTGCAAAGCCATTTGGAAAAAGATAAACTTAGATCCACATCTCACACCACGTGCAAGAATAATCACCAAATAAAACTGGAAGTCTAATGAATGAAACCAAACAAGTACTTGAAAACATGAGTAAACTTCCCTTTAACCTTGGTATAGGGGAAGACTTTCTATTACTCAAATTCATAGGAAATAAAAGGAAAAATTTAATAAAATTTGACTGTATATATTTTTTATTTCTGCAGAAAAAAAAATCCAATATAAACAAAGTAAAAAAAATGACTGACAAAATGGTAGAAAATATTTACAACACATACCATAGACAAAGAACTAGTGATATATACGGTTGACCCTTAAACAACACAGGTTTGAACTGTGCAGGTCCATTCACATGTTAATTTTTTACAGTAGAGTACTGTACATGTATTTTCTCTCTTTTCTTCATGTATATTCTCTTTGTTATGATTTTCTTAATACCATTTTCTTTTCTCTAGCTTATTTTATTGTAAGAATATAGTATATAATACATATAACATACAAAATATGCATTAATTGGTTGCATTATCAGTAAGGCTTCTGGTCAATTGTGGGCTACGAGTTAAGTTTTGGGAGAGTCAAAAATACATGCAGATATATTACTACCTGGGGGTCAGAACTCCAACACCTGTATTATAGTATTTATTATATTAAATATTAACTTTATGTATATATAACATTAAATTAAAAACTGATGGGCAAAATAATAAATAAAAATGGGAAAACATATGAATGACAATTCACATGAAAAGATATAAAAATGGCTCTCAGCATATGAAAAATCCCATCAAAAAATGTAAAACTGACATATGATTAAATAACTATAAATTAAAACCACACTGAAATACCAATTCTCATCTACCATACAGGCAAATTATACACAACAACATATTCTGTAGGTAAAACTGTGAATATAATTTGTATACCCCTTCTGGAGGGAAGTTTGACAATACCCAACAAAATTACATACGCATTCACAGAAATCAGTGGCATTCCTATACACCAACAACAAGACAGAAGAAAGACAAATCAAGGAGTCTATCCCATTTACAATTGCACCCAAAACCATTAGATACCTAGGAATAAATCTAACCAAAGAGGCAAAGGATCTGTACTCAGAAAACTATAAAATACTCATGAAAGAAATTGAAGAAGACACAAAGAAATGGAAAAACGTTCCATGCTCATGGATTGGGAGAATCAACATTGTGAAGATGTCAATGCTACCTAGAGCAATCTACACATTCAATGCAATCCCCATCAAAATACCATCCACTTTTTTCAAAGAAATGGAACAAATAATCCTAAAATTTGTATGGAACCAGAAGAGACCCCGAATAGCCAGAGGAATGTTGAAAAAGAAAAGCAAAGCTGGCGGCATCACAATTCCGGACTTCCAGCTCTATTACAAAGCTGTCATCATCAAGACAGTATGGTACTGGCACAAAAACAGACACATAGATCAATGGAACAGAATCGAGAGCCCAGAAATGGACCCTCAACTCTATGGTCAACTTAT
>NW_027397077.1:30638269-30727027 GCF_003265705.2 Callorhinus ursinus | reverse complement strand
CCTGGTGATGGGTATTGAGGAGGGCACGTTCTGCATGGAGCACTGGGTGTTATGAACAAACAATGAATCATGGAACACTGCACCAAAAACTAATGATGTAATATATGGTGATTAACATAACAATAAAAAAAATTTAAAAAAAAAATTACATACGCATTTACCTAGCAATACCCCTCCTAGGACTCTACCCTGTGGGTACCCCCCCTTACAAAACCTAAGTACATATACATAAGGTAATAATTTGAATTGTTTTTTTATAATTGAAAACATTATAAATGCCTAAATACCCATACACAAGAGAATGGTTAAATAAACTATGGTGCATACACACAATAGAGTACTATATAGCTTTAAAAAATGTAATAAGGAAGATGACTTTGAATCAATATTGAAAGACTTTCAGGAAATATTGTTAGGTGAAAAAATTAAAGCCTCCAAAGCATCTATCGCATACTGTCCTTCAGGTAAGAAAAAAAAGAGGATTTTAAAAAACACACAAGTATCTTCTCATTTGTATAGAGAGATTGCTTATGTACAGAATAGGTGGGAAAGGGGGAGAAGGGTGTCCAAGAAGGAAGGAATAAGAGTAAATAAGCAAGGATGTGAGACAGTCACACTTCTTTAAGCATATCTTCTTGCATAACTCTTAAAACTATAGTGATGTTTCACATACCTTTACACACATCCCAAATTAATAATTAAAACCAACCAGAATGTGAGGGGACAAGGAACTCTAATGGAAAACAAACACTAGCAAGTAAACTGTATTACATTCAATATTGTGACCACATGCTATAAGGCTAAGGGTCAAAGGAACTTGACATAAATGTTGCAATCTGGTTAGTAGAAGTGTTTGCCACAGGGATATGGGTTAACAATTCTGAAAGTATTCTGTATGTATACTAGATTTCAAAAAATATGCAAATAGATTGTTGGAAATGAGAGCTGGATTTCTCATTATTAAATAAACAGGAAAGGCTAGAATAAACCCTATGTTGTTATGTTGGGATCAAAGGCATCAGTATAAACTCATGGTTTTATATACAAGTACAGACATACAGATTCAGAAATAGAGATATGTGTGTATGCATGAACTACTACACATACATCCCTAATAACATGAAGACATGCAACACCCATACCTATTTTCTAAATACTATGCTCCAGTAAAAGAAACCCTAGCTCCTAAGAGAAGGGGTTGATTCCAGTGCTGCAATAGGGAATATTCAGAATGAGCCTAAAATATGCTGTGGTGCCAAAAAGTAAATAAATACTCAAAAAAAAAAAAAAGATGGCAGCTTGTTGAATAAATATCAGCAGCCAAGCTGAAGCAGCTCTTAATGGCCAGAGCTGAGTATTTGGAGCAACAAAATGGTGATAATACTGAATATTAATATACAGAATAAAATAAGTACCCATGAATCCATACTAAAATAAAGAGAATAAATAATTCTTCCTCACAATAGAACTCTATTAATAAATGTAGAAAGAAAAAGATAGTTAGAAATTAATCATTAGCAAAACACAGAGATAATAAATATTATAGACATGATCCACTAAAGGATGATAAAATTGGTAAACAATATTTGAAGAAAAAAAATTGATTTTCTCATGTTATCTCTCCCAAGATACTTAACAACTACAAAGGAAAATATAATAACTTTATAGTGGAGACACCCTGCAGATCCCATCATAAGTACTCAAGGTAAACATAACAAGTAAACGACATATCATCATGAACCTTTGATATGTTGCATTGAAAAGGACACAAAATCATTTCTCTTCTATTCTTGAAAAACAAAACAAAACACATAACCTCCTTTCAATCATGAGAAAACATCACACCAACCCAGAGGGACAGTCTATAAGAAATTAAAAAAAAAAATAACAACTGATCAGTAATCTTCAAAAGTGTCAAGGTCATGAAGGTAAGGGAAAACAGGAATTATCATATACCAAAAGAGACAAAATAAGTGTGACAACTAAATACAAGGTAGGATGTCAGGTAGAATTCTGGAATAGAAAAAATATATTAAAAAAAAAAGAAAACTGCATGGGAAAAATATATATGCTTTTAGTAATAATATTGTACCAATGTTAATTTCCTGTTCTTGATAATCATATGGTTATGTGAGTTGATATTAAGGAAAGCATTACAAGGTATATAAGGAAACTCTTTGTCTTATTCTTCTATTTTTTGCAACTCTTTTGTCTGTCTAACACCAGGTTAAAATAAAATATATATAAAATTATTTTAGTTTCTAAATAGCCACAATGCCTAGCAGCTGCCATATTGAACAGTGCAGTAAAATAATAAAGGATAACATTTGAGTATTTATCTTTTTACCAGACACTATACTAAGCACTTTATGTGTACTATCACGTTAATCCACACAATAAGCTTTGAGGTAGGTACTAGTAGTAGACCAGATTTATATAAACAGAAACTAAGGCACTGAAATTTTAATTAACTTGCCCAATATAACCTGGACAAGGTAACTAATAGAAAGCAACTGATGTTCAAATCAGAGAATTTAAGTAATCTGACCAAGTCATAGATGTAACAAGTGATGAAGTCAAGTTTGTACCCAGTTCAGTCTGACATAAAAATATTTGTTTTATTCTATCTTACCCAGCTATCGATCCAAGAAAAGTAATAAGAGATGAGGAACTAGGGTATTCATCAAAATTCCTGCCTACCTCTTCCTAATTTCTGCACCACAATTAATAATAAATAACATCATCCCCATATATTACATACTATTAATATGATAGGCTTGACTTTTCATAAATCAGCAAAGTCCTTAAAATGCCCTATCACTTTAATTGAGCAAAATGGAATTTAATGGAATTTAAACACATTACTGTAATCTTTGTGTGTCACACAAAATGGACCTTTGTTGAGTCCACTCTAATAAACTCTTAATTATGAGGTAGTTCTGCATATATACAGCTCCGGGGTAGCCTACCCTTAATGATGGAAGTCTCTTACCATTTCTCTATTTCTTCTCAAACTGTCAGGGAATTTGAAAATTATTTTACCTTCTATATGAAATCATTTCACGACAACTTTGCTTATAAAGTATCTAAGCCCAAGAAGCCTAATAAAAACTGGCAGGGGAAGGAGACAGGTATTGAGGTCTAATCAAGTCAGCCCTCAACCAGAAGATGAAATCCCTGGTTTCTGGTTTCTGCTACCTTCTCACAATATCATCTTTTGTGTTTGCCATTGACCTCTAGCCTTCAGGGTCTTTCAAATAAAAGGGGTGAACATGAGATGACTTAAAATTCCTAACAGTTTTAATATCTAGAGCATTTTTTGTTCTTAATACCTACCAATAGGATTTATTATGAATTTTTCTAAAAACTACAAAAAACACAAAGTAATAAATCAAGGATTATATCATTGTTATCATTTCTGTTTCCTTCAACTCTTTTTTCTTTCTCTTCCTCCCTTGCTCCACCTTTTCACCTATCTGCTTGTTTATATATCTACTCATATTTTCAATATTTTTTTAAATTAGGATCTTAAATTTTAACAGACTCCATTCTCACCTAAAATACCTTATGAACATTTTCCATGTGATTCTATATTTTTCTACGAATATTTTTCTATGTGATTCCATATTATTCTATTATAGCAAACTCTTCATGGCTACATGGTATTTTATTGATTAGATATGCATGGCTATTTAATTGATACCTGTTTTTTAAACAATTAGGTATATAAAATTTTCACTTTTCATTTGTTTTACTAAGGGTGAAATTTAGAAGTCAAATTCAGTCATTAATATTTTATAATCACAGCCTCAACTCTTTAAATTTGGTTGTTTGGGATCAGATTTTGAATGTGAAATCTGACAGCTATGGTATCATAATCTTTAGAAACATAAGTTCACCAAAAGGATAACATGCCTGACATAGTATATATAAAACCAAACTGAAGCTAACTCAATCTCAAATGATGGTTTCAACAGCAAAGAAAAACAATGTGAGAGAATTTGCAACACAAAAGTCATACACTTCACGAACTAAATGTTGGTATCATATCAAGGGAAACAGCTATCTTATTTTGTATTTAATGGTGATTGTGTTATACATTACAGATGCCATTGATTTCTCTTTTTAACAGTCATATTAGAGAAATATTAGGTCTTAAGCTTAAAAAAAACTCGACAAACCACTGTTGAGAGCCATATCGGTCAACTCAGTTGAAAAGATACATGTTAAATACCTTGACTTTTAACCTGCTATCTAACAGTGATCTTTTTAAACAATAAAAGAATGTGGTCATAACATAGCTGAAAACAAGTTATCTAAAGCCATTTAAATCTCTTCAGAATTTTTGGGCTTAAAATATGTATGTCAAAGTAGGCAATCCAATGAATTTATCTCAGTTTTATTTTAGAGCAATGGAAATTGCAAGACTGAAGTAAATGAGAACCACTGTTAACATGAAATTTAGCCAAAGGGAACTATTCTTATAAAAAATGAAATGATGGCAGAATGGCCCTTAATTCATTTTCTATATGCAACACCTATCAAATGCATCATTACAGTTTCCATTAAAGTGGAATCTTACAAGTCCTCTTGTTTGCTGTCTCTGAGGCAAGGGTATTTTTAATTAGTGTCACTGTGTTTAGAAACTTGTACAAATGACTGGTGTCTTGTTAATTCTTCAACTGCCAGTTATAAGTACATTTAATTCATGGCAAAAATTTTATGGCTGTTAAAACCATATAGACAAAAGGGCTTCCAGGATGCTATGCCTGCCATATCATTGTAAAATTTTCCAGTTGCTTGTGAATTTTGATTTGCAATTATATCCTAGTAAATTAGCACAATGAAAATATGAAACATGTATATTCCAACAGATCACAAATGGAAAGCTTTTAATCATGTATAAAATTCTGTTCACATTCCATCAACAACAAAAACAACAGGGAAAAACAAAACAAGAAAACCTTACCTACCTTTTATCATCCTCAATTATGAATTGCTAAAAATCCTCTTAGAGGATACACTGAGGAGACAAACTCTTTTTTTTTTCAATAGAGACCTTTACTCGGCCAAAATATTTGGAATTTTCTATATCCAAATCTTGATATATTCTCAGATGACCAATGTTACGTGAGTGGCTCAGCATTTGAACTTTGAATGGTGTGGGATGATCAACTGAACCATACAGCTGTTATTATATAAAACCTGAAATAAAAATCCTTCACAGCTGAAATTTTCAGATGATAGGTGTTCTAAGATTCACTGAATAAACTGTTTGATACTTAACATAACATTTGAATACATAATATCAATCTTATAGTTATCAGAAAATCTTACTTGAATGAAGATGGACTAAATTTCCTGACTCATTACTTAATAAACTTGAAAACTTGGGAAAATTATTTAGTTCTCCAAGCCCCAGTGGTAGATTAATAATAATATGTGCATCCTTAGAATATAGTGAGTTTAATATCATTTAAATAATACACAGAAACCACTCAACTAAACTAAATAAAACTAATTGAGATCCTGGAACAGAAAAAGGGCGTTAAGTAAAAATGAAGATAGCTGAATAAACTATGGAATAATAGTTAATAATAATGTATCAATAGTGAATCATTAATTATCAAATATACCAGCCTAATGCAAAAAAATAATATGGAAAACTGGGTGTGAGATATATGGAAACTCTCTGTATTATCCTTGTAATTTTTCTGTAAATCTAAAACTATTCTAAAAAATAGTGTTAAAAACAGTATCTGCTCAAACCAAAACTGGAAGTTGGGAAAGAGTCTGTAAATAAAAGTATTCTCTATGCAGAGTAACGTGCTAGGGCTTTGTCTTAAAACTCTAGGGGATCCTGTTGTAGAAAGATAAGTCCCTAAGTTAAATACTGTTTGTTTTGCCAAGTATAAAACTGTATAATCAGAAAAAAATGCAATTATGTGGGATTTAAGATATAAAACCAAAATTAACATTCAAAATCAGAAAGATAAATAATTGTTTAATTATGCTGTAAGCTCTAGGGCTTATTTTATGACTTTCTTTTCTGGTAATATTTTGTTTTACCTGCTAGAAAGAGTGACATATCCTTAATTCAAAAGCTACTAAACAGTGTGAATTTGGAAGTTGTCAAAGAGATAAAAATGGTCATTAACTTGAATTAATCATTGGGCTACATTGAGATGATTCAGCTATCAAAAAAGTCATGATGGGAGTTTATAAATACAATTGACTATATCTTATTTTGTGTTGTTACACATATGGTTTAAATAAAATCATGAACGCTGTGAATTGTGTAACATTGATGAATCACAGACCTGTACCCCTGAAACAAATAATATATCATATGTTAATTAAAAAAATGTATCCATGACCAAGGAAAGGTTAAAGGTTGGTTACTACATTATCTGTCCTAATTACTCAATGTAAATTTGAAAAATAAATAAAACACTTAAAAAATAATAATAAATAAATAAATAAAATCGTGAAAATGCAGTCAACTTTTGGATATTAGGCATACAACTGCAGTTATAATAAAAAGACAACAGAGGTAGCTTTAAAAAGTTCTTATCTTTTTTTTTTCCTCACAGAGCAGTTCATAGTTTAGCAGTTCAAAGTTGTTTTACTCATCCCCAATATATGGCTTCCTTTTTTGGTTCCAATTTAGATGCTCAAATTATCACCATCTGCCAGGAAGAGGCATGTGAAAAAGGACCAGGGTTCACTTGCACTCACTTTCTAGGCATAACCTAGAAATCGCAGACAACATTCTAAGCACATTCCGTTGGCCAGAACTTTGTCCCATAGCGATACTATGGTGCAAGGAAAGCTGAGAAATGTATTCTCTTATTAACTCGGTAACCAGCTAAAACTAAGAAATTCTACTACTAAAGAAAAAGATATTGGTAGATATGCAGCCATCCTTGCTACAATAATGTCCATGTTCCATATGACCAAAACTTGCATATAAAGCACTTAAGGAACTTGGTAAGAAGTGGATTGTGATTTATTAGGTCTGAGATATGTTATGCTACTAACAAACCCCCAATAGGTACCAGTGTTAATTGTCAACGAACCAAACTTTGACTTTCAAGATTCTAGCCTATTTCTTACCTTAACAAACAAACAAACAAACAAACAAACAAACAAAAAAATGCTGTTGAGACAGATCCAGAATGGGTTGGAGTTTGGCTTAGTTAATACTTTTAGGGTTGCCTTTCTTCCCCCTTGTATGTGGGATAGTGATGGTGATGGAAGGAGGAATCATAAAAAATGCACTAGCTTTGTGAATAAAATTAGGAATAAGCGGACCTGATATGAGAAAAATTTACAATATATTTTCTCATTATTAAAGTAGGATATTTAATTTATCACTGCAATGCTTAATCTTAATAATGAACTGAGAAACAGGATGAGATTGTGGCAAGGTGGTAGTGGGTGAATGCACGTTAGATAGGGTGAGAAAGAAAATTTAAATCCATATATGAATTGAGAAAATATAGTCTATTTCAAAGGGCAAAAGAGGAACTGTTAAGGGCGCCTGGGTGGCTCAGTTGGTTAAGCGACTGCCTTCAGCTCAGGTCATGATCCTGGAGTCCCTGGATTGAGTCCTGCATCAGGCTCCCTGCTCAGCAGGGAGTCTGCTTCTCCCTCTAACCCTCCCCCCTCTCATGTGCTCTCTCTCTCTCAAATAAATAAATAAATAAAATCTTTAAAAAACAAAAAGGAACTGTTAAAAGTGAGTTTCTACTCATTAATAACCTATTAGATTTTATAGTATACTTTTCTCTGTATGGCTAAAAACTCTTTTTTTTTGCACTCAACATATATATGATAGCAGAAAAATTAGATATTTTCCTCTCTGTTCTGCAAATATATACCCCAGGCCCAATCAGTAAAAACTGGGATGGATAGGAACACATAATGCAAACACATCCACAGGATCTAGCCCTTGGAGTGGGGGATATCTATCAGATAATGACCATGCATAAGGACTGCAAAAATTCTGTAAAAATTCCCATAATGTGAACGTAGCCATTTCCAGCTCACCTGCATAATTAACCCAAAGAAAATGTACATTACTTCTTATTCATCAACACTGAAACTTCTAACATATGATTTCTAGAAATAAGATAATCAAGTGGGTTTTTATATGTATTTTCCAAGAGAAATATTCACTCTGAAAGTAGAGCTATGCAATGCCATACTGCCTACGTTTAGGGTCAGTGGAGCTAGGTTCATCACATACTCAGTACATGCTGGTTGGTGGCTAGGTTAAAGAAAGGAAAATGGCATTTCATGAAGGTCACTGAAAAATGTATTGACTTATTTTAGATACTTTTAGTTCTAAATACTGGCACTCTGAAATATAGAGTGAATTATGTTACATCTCTTCCCTCTGAGAATCTATCACCCAGCAGATGAGAGGAGAAACATATGTATAAAATTGCCATAGAATATGTGAATGCATGTGATTAAATCAGAGAAACACTATTATCATATGGAACATAAGGAATAGTGCAGAGGACAACAGGGGAAGGGAGGGAAAACTGAATGGGAAGAAATCAGAGAGGGAGACAAACCATAGAGATTCTTGACTCTGGGAAACAAACTGAGGGTTGCAGAAAGAGAGGTGAGTGGGGGGATGAGGTAACTGAGTGACAGGAATTAGAGAGGGCATATGATATGATGAGCACTGGGTATTATATTCAACTAATGAATCATTGAACATTATATCCAAAACTAATGAAATACTATACTTTGGCTAATTGAATTTAAATAAAAAAATAAAAAAAAAATGTATGTGATTCATTCTAAAATCCTAGCTAAAACTTTGTATATCACAGGCATTTCATAATATGATCAATACTAGCTGAATTAATTACAAAGGAGTTTATAGAACCACAAACAAGAAGTCACTGGGAAATCTTGATATCTAATACATTACTCATCCAGTCTCCCCTGGATAACCGCACTACATTTTTGACAAAATTTCACTTAAAATCATACAGGAATGGGGAGGGGTGTGCTTGAGTGGCTCAGTCAGTTAAACGTCTGCCTTCAGCTCAGGTCATGACCTCAGGGTCCTGGGATCAAGCCTCTGCTTCTCACTCTGCCTCTGCCCCTCCCCCTGCTCATGCTCATTTTCTCTCTCTCTCTCTCAAATAAATAAGTAAAATTAAAAAAAAAAAAACATACAGGAATGGCAAACTAATCACCTCCTAAGGTAGTCCATTTGGACAGCTCTGAGATTAAATGTTCTAATAATGAAGCTTACATTTGAATGCTGTATTACATGAACAGACATTTCTGCAAAGAAGACATCCAAATGGCCCACAGATACATGAAAAAGTGGTCAACATCACTTGGCATCAAGGAAATCCAAATCAAAACCTCAATGAGATACCACCTCACACCAGTCAGAATGGCTAAAATTAACAAGTCAGGAAATGACAGATGTTGGTGAGGTGATGCGGAGAAAGGGGAACCCTCCTACACTGTTGGTGGGAATGCAACCTGGTGCAGCCACTCTGGAAAACAGTATGGAGTTTCCTCAAAAAGGTGAAAATAGAGCTACCCTACAACCCAGCAATTGCACTATTTACCCCAAAGATACAAATGTAGTGATCTGAAGGGGTACGTGCACCCCAATGTTTATAGCGGCAATGTCCACAATAGCCAAACTATGGAAAGAGCCAAGATGTCCATCGACAGATGAATGGATAAAGAAGATGTGGTATATATACAATGGAATATTATGCAGCCATCAAAAAAAGTGAAATCTTGCCACTTGCAATGACGTGGATAGAACTAGAGGGTATTATGCTAAGTTAAATAAGTCATTCAGGGAAAGACAAGTATCATATGATCTCACTGATATGAGGAATTTGAGAAACAAGACAGAGGATCATAGGGGAAGGGAGGGAAAAATGAAACAAGATGAAACCAGAGAGGGAGACAAACCATAAGAGACTCTTAATCTCAGGAAACAAAATGAGGGTTGCTGGAGTGGAGGGGGGTGGGAGGGATGGGTGGCTGGGTGATGGACACTGGGGAAGGTATGTGCTATGGTGAGCACTGTGAATTTTGTAAGATTGATGAATCACAGACCTGTACCCCTGACACAAATAATACATTGTATGTTAATAAAAAATTTTAAAAAATAAAATGAATGCTGTCTTAAAGAATAAGAGGAAATTCAATAAGCCAAGATTATTCCAGGTAGAGGGGATCAAGCAAGCTATGTAGAAAACACAAGAACATATCAAAAGAAAGAATGTGATAATTGATGCTAAGAAAGAAAAAAAAAACACGTAATAAAATTAATTTATATGAAAGTAAGCTAAGTGTTTGGGCTGAATCTTATAATAAAGAGTATTGTAGAGACAGGAAGATGGTGGCAGAGTAGGAGGACCCCAGGCTTGCCTCATCTCACGAATACAACTAGATAACTATCAAGTTATCCTAAATACCCCAGAAATCGACCTCAAGACTGACAGAACAAACTCCACAACTAAGGAAAGAGAAGAGACCACACTGAAGAAGGTAGGAAGTGCAGAGGCGTGGTTTAGGGGAGAAACGGATCCTGGCTGCTGCAGGGAAGCAGCCACCAGGGTCACAAAGAAGGACAAGAGAGAGAAGAGAGGAGTGCACAGGGGCATGGGGAAAACATTTGCTGTTAGCAGTAGAAAATGAGAGAGGATGAATGTCTTCAGCTTGTGCAACCAGTGGGGCTTGAAGACTGGAGATTTAAAGATAAATGAGTATGGCTGGAATAAAGCCAAGAGAGCACCACCCTACTCTTGGAAAGAAGGCAGGTAAGCAACCCAGGGGCAGACAGCAATCTGAAGAGTGTCTGAGGCACACAGTGGGGAAATTATTTGGTTTTTCTCAGAGCTTGTCCCTGAGAAGCAGCATTCACAGAGAAACCCCTCTGGGAACAAAGAAGCTGACTAATGCCATTTCCCTCTCTTTCCCCTCAGCATAAATACAGAGACACCTGCAAGAAGTAGTGCAGCACAGGCAGTGGCTGCCTAACTTGCTTATACCAAGCCCCACCCCCCTTCTCCCAATGGAACTTGCTCTTCTCAGTCACGTTTTCCTCAATTCCAGTGCAGTGGGCCCCTCCCCAAGAAGGTCAGCACAAACCCCTACCCACACCATATTATCCTACCAGAGAGTTTTGCAGAATCTTAGTTCCACTGGAGGTGGTAATAGGTCTTATTTCACAAGCAGACCAGAGCACACCCAGTTAAAACTCACCACATACACACCAGGGACCAAACACTGCACACAGCAGGCAAGGAGAACCTCTGCAGATGACTAGCCTAAAGGACAGAGCAGTCAGAACACAATAGCAAAGTGCATGCCGCACACACTGGAGACAATCCCTGAAGCACCAGGCCCTGGGGACTACATGACCTCTTCTTCAAAAGGCCATTACATTCAGGGGGAGGAGACTTAACTGGCTTTTCTAAGAAAAGAGAGAAGCAAACAGAAACTTAGATAAAATGAGAAGACAGAGGAATTTAACCCAGATGAAAGCAGAGATCTAAGCAATATAGATGAAAGTAACATACCTGATGGAGAATTTAAAGCAATGATCATAAGGATACTCACTGGACTTGAAAAAAGAATAGAAAACTTCAGTGAAACCCTTTCCACAGAGATAAAACTGTTAAAAAAGAATCAATCAGAGATGAAGACTGTAATAACCCAAGATTAGAAACAACCTTGATGCAATGAACAATAGGCTGGAAGAAGCAGAGGAACAAATTAATGACCTAGAAGAATAGTAATGGAAAACAATGAAGCTGAACAAAAGAGAGTAAGAAGATTTATATAAAATGAGAATAGACTTAGGGAATTTAGTGATTGCCTCAAACCTAATAGACTTTCATATTATAGGAATCCCAGAAGAAGAGAGAGAAAGGAGAAGAAAATTTATTTGAGGAAATAATAGCTGAAACTTCCCTAATTTGGAGAAGGATAACAGACATCCAGATCCAGAAGGCACAGGGAATTCCCACCAAAATCAACAAAAGCAGGCCCACATCAAGACATATGGTAATTAAATTTGCAAAATATAGTGATAAAGAAAAATCTTTAAAGGAGCAAGACAAAGTCCTTAACTTACAAGGGAAAATCCATAGGGCTAGCAGGAGATTTTTCAACAGAAACTAGGCAAGTCAGAGAGGAGTGGCAAGATATATTCAAAGTGCAGAATGGGAAAAATCTGCAGCCAAAATACTCTACAGCAAGGCTATCACTCCAAATAGAAGGAGAAATAAACAGTGTCCCAGACAAACAAAAACTATAGGAGTTCATGACCACTAAATGAACCTTACAAAAAATATTAAAGAGGACTCTTTGAGTGGAAAGGAGAGACCAAAAGTGACAATGTAAAAGTAGGAAATTCAAAACTTGTAAAAATGAGTATTTTTGTAAAAAATCAGTCAAGGAACTCACAAACAAAGAAAGATATAAAATATAATAACATATACCTAAAACATGAGGAGGAGAGGGGAAAAGAATCAGTTCAAACTTAAATGACCATCAACAATATAGACAGCAAAAAGGATATAAAATATAATAACATATACCTAAAACAGGAGGAGGAGAGGGGAAAAGAATGGGTTCAAACTTAAATGACCATCAACAATATAGATTGCTATATGGAGAAGAGGTTACATAAATACCAACCTAATAGTAACCATATATCAAAAACCACTAATAAACATGCAAAGAATAAAGAGAAAGAAATCCAGATACATCACTAAATAAAATCAGCAAAACATGAAAGAGAGAAAGGCAAAAAAGGAACAGAGAAAATCTCCAGAAACAATGACAAAAGAGGTAACAAAATGACAATAAATACACATCTATCAAAAATTACTTTGAATGTAATCAAAAACTAATGATGTAATGTACGGTGATTAACATAACAATAAAAAATTAATAAAAAAATTACTTTGAATGTAAATGGACTAAATGTTTCAATCAAAAGACATAGCTAGGGTGTCAGAATGGATAAAAAACAAAACTATATGCTGCCTACAGGAGATTCATTTTAGACCTAAAAACACCTGCAGATTGAAAGTGAAGGGTGGAGCAATATCATGCAGATGAATGTCAAAAGAAAACCAGAGTAGCAATACTAACAGTGGACCAACTAGACTTTAAAACAAAGACTGTAAAAACAGAAAAGAAGGGCATTATATAACCAAAAAGGGGACAATCCAACAAGAAGATATAATAATTAAAAATATTTATGCTCTCAACATGGGAACACCAAATATATAAAATAATTAATAACAAACATAAAGGAACTAGTAGATAATACAATGATAGTAGGGGACTTTAACACCCTATTTACATCAATGGACATATCATCTAAACAAAATAAACAAGGAAAGAATGGTTTTGAATGACCTACTTAACCAGATGGATTTAACAGATATATTCAAAACATTCCATCCTAAATCAGCAGAATACATACTCTTTTCAAGTGCAAATGGAACATTTTCCAGAATAGATCACATATGAGGTCACATATTTGAGGCCTCAACAAATTCAAGATCAAAGTTATTCCATGAACCTTTTCTGACCACAATGCTATACAACCAGAAGTCAACCATAAGAAAAAATCTGGAAAGACAACAAATACATGGAGGTTAAATAACATGGTATCAAATAATGAATGGGTCAACCAGGAAATCAAAAAGGAAATTAAAAAAAAAATAACATGGTAACAAATGAAAATGAAAACACAATGGTCCAAAGTCTTTGGCATGCTGCAAAAGCAGTCCTAAGAGGAAAGTACACAGCAATACAGACCTACTTCAAGAAGCATGAAAAACCTCAAATAAACAACCTAATCTTACACCTAAAGGAGCCATAAAAAGAACAACAAATGAAGTATAAAGCTAGCAGAAGGAAGGAAATAATGAAGATGAGAGCAGAAATAAATTTTATACCGGCACCTGGGTGGCTCAGTCAGTTGAGCATAGGCCTTCAGCTCAAGTCATGATCCACGGGTCCTGGGATTGATCCCTATGTCAGGCTCTCTGTTCAGTGGGAGTCTACTTCTCCATCTCTCTCTACCCCTCCCTGCTGCTCATGCTCTCTCTCTCTCACTCTCTCTCTTTCATACAAATAAATAAAATCTTTTAAAAAAGGAAAGAAAGAAATGATATGGAAACTAGAAAAAACAGAACAGGTTAATGAAACCAGGAGCTGGCTCATTGAAAAAATTAATAAAATTGATAAATGTCTAGCCAGACTTATCAAAAAGATAAAGGACCAAAATAAATAAAATCACAAATGAGAAAGGAGAAAAAACAACCAACACCACAGAAATACAATTAGAATATTATTAAAAATTGTATGCCAAAAAATTGACAGCCTAGAAGAAATAGATAAATGCCCAGAAACATATAAATGACCAAAACTGAATGAGGAAACTATAAAAAAAATTCAACAGACTGATAACAGCTAACAAAGAAATTGAATCAGTAATCAAAACACTCCCAACAAACAGAAGTCCAGGACCAGATGGCTTCAGAGGCAAATTCTACCAAACATTTAAAGAAGAGTTAATACCTATTCTCAAACTATTTCAAAAAATAGAAAAGGAAGGAAAACTTCCAAATTCATTCTATAAAGCCAGCATTACCCTGATACCAAAACTGGATAAAGTTGCCACACAAAATAAGAGAACTACAGGCCAATAATTCTTATGAATATAGATGCCAAAATTGTCAACAAAATACCAGCAAAGTGAATCTAACAATACATTTAAAAAAATCATTCACCACGATCAAGTGGGATTTATTCCTGAGTTGCAAGTGTGGTTCAATATTTGCAAATCAAATCACCATGATTTACCACATTAATAAAAGAAAGAATAAGAACCATATGATCATTCCAAAAGATGCAGAAAAGCATTTGACAACAACATTGATCCATGCTAAAAACCCTCAACAAAGTAGCTTTAGAAGGAATACACTTCAACATAATAAAGGCCAAATATGAAAAACCCACACCTAATATCATCCTCAACGGGGGAAAAATGAGAGCTTTTCCTCTATGGTCAGGAATAAGACAGGGGTGTCCACTCTCACCACTCTTATTCAACATAGTACTAGAAGTCCTAGCTACAGCAATCAGACAACAAAAAGAAATAAAAGGCATCCAGATTGGCAAGAAAGATGTAAAACTTTTATTATTTGCAGATGACATGACACTATATATCGAAAACCCCAGTGCTCAACATCAATCGGCATCAGGGAAATCCAAATCAAAACCTCAATGAGATACCACCTCACACCAGTCAGAATGGCTAAAATTAACTAGTCAGGAAACAACAGATGTTGGCGAGGAGATGTGGAGAAAGGGGAACCTTCCTACAGTGTTGGTGGGAATGCAAGCTGGTACAGCCACTCTGGAAAACAGTATGGAGGTTCCTCAAAAAGTTGAAAATAGAGCTACCCTACAACCCAGCAATTGCACTACTGGGTATTTCCCCAAAGATACAAATGTAGTGATCTGAAGGGGCACAGGCACCCCAATGTTTATAGCAGCAATGTCCCCAATAGCCAAACTATGGAAAGAGCTAGATGTCCATCAACAGATGAATGGATAAAGAAAATGTGGTATATATATACAAAGGAATATTATGCAGCCATCAAAAAATTGAAATCTTGCCATTTGCAGTGACATGCATAGAACTAGAGGGTATTATGCTAAGCAAAATAAGTCAATCAGAGAAAGACAAGTATCATATGATCTCATTGATAATGAGGAATTTGAGAAAGAAGACAGAGGATCATAGGGGAAGGGAGACAAAAATGAAACAAGACGAAACCAGAAAGGGAGACAAACCATAAGAGACTCTTAAACTCTGAAACAAACAATATATGTTAATAAAAAAAATTAAAAAAAAAGAAAACCCCAAAGACTCTACCAAAAAACTGCTAGAACTGATAAATGAATTCAGTAAGGTCTCAGGATAAAAAAAATCAACATACAGAAATCTGTGGCATTTTTATACACCAATAATGAAGCAGCAGAAAGAGAAATTAAGAAATCAATCCCATTGACAATTGCACCAAAAATATTAAGATACCTAGGAATAAACCTAACCAAAGATGTGAAAGACCTGTACTCTGAAAACTATAAAACACTCATGAAAGTAATTAAAGATGACATAAAGAAATGGAAAGACATTCCATGCTAATGGATTAGAAGAACAAATATTGTTAAAATGTCTACACTACCCAAAGCAATCTACACACTAAATGCAATACCTATCAAAATACCAACAGCATTTTTCACAGAGCTAGAACAATCCTAAAATTTGTATGGAACCATGAAAGACCATGAATAGCCAAAGCAATCCTGGGGAAAAAAAAAAAAAAAACAAAGCTGGAGGCATCACAGTTCTGGACTTCAAGTTATATTAGAAAGCTGTAGTAATTAAAGCAGTATGGCACTGGCACAAAAATAGATACACAGATCAACAGAACAGAGTAGAAAATCTAGAAATGAATCCCCAACTATGTGGTCAATTAATCTTTGACAAAATAGGAAAGAATATCCAGTGGGAAAAAGACAGTACCCAAGAAATGGTATTGGGAAAACTGGACAGCAGCATGCAAAGGAATGAAACTGGACCACCTTCTTATAGCAAACACAAAAATAAATTCAAAATGGATCAAAGACCTAAGTGTTTGACATGAACCATAAAAATCTTAGAAGAGTACACAAGCACTAACTTCTTTGACATCAGCCATAGTAACTTCTTTCTAGATATGTCTCCTGAGGCAAGGGAAATAAAAATAAAAATAAACTATTGGGACTAAAATCAAAATCAAAAAGCTTCTGAGGATGCCTGGGTGGCTCAGTCAGTTAAGTGTCCAAGGCTTGATCTCAGCTCAGGTCTCCATCCCAGGGTCATGAATTCAAGCTCTGTGGTTCACACCCAGGATGGAGCCAAATTAAAAAAAAAAAAAAATCAAAAGCTTCTGCACAGCAAAGGAAAAAATCAACAAAACTTAAAGGCAACCTATGGAATGGGAGAAGATATTTGAAAATGAGTTATCTGACAAAGGGTTAGTATCCAAAATATATAAAGAACTCTTAAAACTCAACACCCAAAAAGTGAAAAATCCAATTAAAAAATGGGCAGAAGACATGAATAGAAATTTTTCCAACAAAGACATACAGATGGCCAACAGATACCTAAAAAGATGCTCAACATCACTGATCATCATGTAAATGCAAATCAAAACTACAATGAGACACCATCTCACACCTGTCAGAATGGCTAAAATCAACAACACAAGAAATAGCAGGTGTTGGCCAGGATGTGAAAAAGGGGACCCCTCTTGCACTGTTGGTGAGAATGCAAACTGGTGCAGCCACTCTGGAAAAAATTTGAAAATAGAAGTACCCTATGATCCAGCAATCACACTACTCTGTATTTACCCAAAGGATACAAAAATACTAATTCAAAGGGATACATGCTCCTTGATGTTTATAGCATCATTAATTACAATAGCTAAATTTTGGAAATAGCCCAAGTGTCCATCAACTGATGAATGGATAAAGAAGAAGTGGTATATATATATAAAATGGAATATTACTCAACCATAAAAAGAATAAAATCTTGCCATTTGCAATGATGTGGTTGGAGCTACAGAGTACTGTGCTAAACAAAATAAGTCAGTCAGAGAAAGACAAATACCAATGATTAAGAAGCAAAGCAAAGAAGCAAAGTGAAAAAAGAGAGAGAGAGAGAAGCAAACTAAGAACAGACTCTTAACCATAGAGAACAAACTGGTGTTACCGTAAAGGAATCAGGTGATGGGAATTAAGGAGTGCACTTGTGATTAACAATGGATGATGTATGGAACTGTTGAAACACTATATTGTACACTTGAAACTAATATTACCCTGTATGTTAACTAACTGGAATTTAAATAAAAACAGAAAAAAGAGAATACTCATTGAGAACTGCTGAGAATGTACATAACATGAGGGAGAGACGTGCCATAAGAATACTCATCTGTCATGGGGCGCCTGGGTGGCTCAGTCGGTTAGGCATCCGACTCAATTTTGGCTCAGGTAAGGTTGTGAGATCAAGCCCTGAGTCTTACTCCATGCTCAGCAGGCAGTGTGCTGGAGATTCTCTCTCTTTCCCACTGCTCCTCTCTTTCCTCCCTCTCTCTCTCTCAAAATAAATAAATAAATGAATCTTAAAAAAAGAGAAAAGAACCCTCATCTATCAGTGGTATTCTAGAAGGACTGGGGAAGAGCATAGACTGATGGCCAGTAAAACAACTACTAGTCAAAGGTGAGAGACAAAAAACAAAAAACAACACTTGAGCTACACGATTACAGTAGTACTAGTCTCAGGTAAACTGTAGCAGATGGTATAAATGTCTTGCCCTTATCTCTTATATTTATCATTTTTACATGCACCAGAGGACCTCCAGCTGCCAATATCTGCATGTCTTTGTCCATAGTCTTTTCTCAGAAGGCCACTCTACTTGATGTCTCTCTGCTAGAAAACCACTTCCACATTAATCTTAAACTAATGATGAGGAGAAGTATATAAATACCCCAAGTCCACTGACAATCAAGTGGGGATATTTCTCATTTTTTTTACATTGTTTTCCAATCTTCCTAATGGCATTAAGCTTTAGCCACCAACTGTGGTTTAGTAACAAATTGGCTACCTACCCTTCCCTGTATCACTCTCCCCATATCTAGTAATTAACTACTTTCACTTGGATATTCAAATTAGGGTCTGCTTCTGAAGGAACCCAGGTTAACCACAGACTTATCAAAATGGAGGAAAACACTTTTGATGAAGTTTTAATTTAGGACATCATGAAAGAAGTTTAAAGAGGTTTTGAAAAGTACTAGGCTGAGGTCATTAATTAATTAATTAATTAACTCATTTAGTACTTATTGAATTTCTACCAAATGCTAAGCACTGCATTAGAGGCTAGAAATAAAAGAATGAATGAAACCAAACACAATATCCACCCTCGTGAAGCTTATGTTTTAAGTAAGTATTTTACTTAATAAGACAACCAAATATAAAAATAATAATAGACACAAATGCTACAGAGTAGAGGTTCACGGTAAGGTATAACTATGAGAATATGTAACAAAAGAAAGGGACTCAGAGAGGCTGGGTCAGAATTTGACAAACAAATAACATTTATGTTAAGATCCAAAAGCAAAAAAGAAAAAAAATGTCCAAAAACTTCATATTAAAAGGAAACATGTGGCTTTGTAGAGACAGAAGGAACACCGGTAGAGCCAAAGGAGAGCAAGGTGCTTAAGGCCACAAATGAAGATCTTACATGACATCTTAAGGAATGGGTTTGTAGCTGTCCACTTAAAACTGTGTCTAACCATTTATAATGCAAAACTGTTGCTGGAAGTGGCTTTGCATTGAAGGAACATATCCCCAGACAAAATTCAGTAAGATATCAGATTATTTCTGGTCAATGGACTATATTCAAATTGATGTGCATATCTGGGATAACATGTTTAAGAAGCAATGTGACTTCTTTACCCTTCCTTTACTTTTCCATCAGAATGCAGAGAAGTATGAGTCCTGAAGGGAGGGAACCTGGGTTCTTATATCATAATTAGGCTGAATCTTGCCTACCAGAAACACCTGTTTTGTTTTGCTGTTATGAAAAATTGTGTTAAGCCAATAAAATTTGGGATCTATGTGTTACAGTAGCTACTTTTTTACTACCTACTACAATATTTATTCTAAGAGAAATTCTAAGCCATTAAAGGATTTTAAACAATGAAATAGATGTCATTATGTTTGGTTTTGGAAAAACATTCCTCTGGCTACAGAGTGCAGATGAAATATGAGACTAGGCAGAGTTGGTGCAGGCATTTTAACTAGGAGCCTTTTAGAGTATCTATGATAAGAGTTGATTATAATGTGGAACTTGTGCAAGATCAACTATTGGTTAGCAGCACCTATACTTAAGTTTTGCTTGCAATGAGGAGAGAACAATTCATGACTTACAATTTGTTCTTTCTTGATGCAAAAACTTTCATTATTTTGTTTTGCCATGATATGTGTACAATAAAACTAATGAGAATACCATTAACGAATGAAAGTTGTTGGCACAAAAGACTCATGAACCTGTATTTCACAACTTGTAAAACATAAAATATACATGCACTTATTCATCTCATTTCTTCATGGTATTGCAAACTGTCAACTAAATCAATGTTTCTAAAAACCATTAATTTAATGAAAAAGCATAAAATGTTTATTAAGATAAGCACAGAAGCATATTATTTAATTAAATTAATTAATTAATGTTAATTATTAATTAATTAAAATATACTTCAATTAGTCACTGATGTGGCACTTAGTAAAAATGACATCAACATGATACAGAATTCATGTTGATGATACTAAATTCAGGAAATGAATGCATATAGATAATTCCAAATTTGCAACAGATGATTTGAAAAAAATTTTCAGAGACCTATACTCCATAATGATAAGAATGAGAACGTTGCTTCATAACATTTGATAGTATCACTACAAACAGTAATAATGTGGATCTGGCAACAGAATTCCTACTGCCTGCTGACTATACATCTAAATGTCGTTGCTTCTTAACAACTAGGGACAGATCTGAGAGTTTTAAACTGTGCAAATTACCAGAACCTGTTTTCTATCTAAATCGACACATCCAATTATTTATCCACAAAGCAATCATTTTATTGAGCCTTATCCACACCATCTCTTTAAAGGATAACCTCCAAATGCCTAAAGATCAATTGAAAGTTTTGGGGGAACATGGAATATTAAACATTATACACCATATGAAGTAGTGGGTACAGTGATGTACCACTTGTAAGATGAGTTAGTTATTTCGCCCTTCATTCCTTTATTTATGCATGCATTCATTCCACCAATAGGTAGAGTTATCATCTCATTCTGTCTTTTTCCAACTCTGTGATCTTGATTAAGTTCTTTAACCTCCCTGGAGTTAGTAACTGGTCTGCCTAATTACAGGCTTTTACTAGCATCAACTAAATCAAATATAAAAATATGTGAAAGTATTCTGTAACTGTAAAGATCTGTACTAACATGTTTGGATATTGCATTATGTGAAGCACCAAAACTTAACTTGCATGCTCTCTGATCTACAACACAATGATGCAAGAGAGATCTCAGAGGGAATGCTTTTGTGAATCTTGAAAAGATTTAACTGTATATAAACTCGCCATGAAGCTGTGAATGTAAACTCTGTATTTTGAGTCATTCCCACCTACTAGTCCCTAATCTTGTAGAATTATTATCTCCTGTGTTAGTAATTACAAAGCAATTCTTCCTAGTCTTTAAAGTGAATTAATTCCTGAGAGTCATAATGAATCCTGGACAACTGCTACATCATACTATGTTGTAATACATTAACACATCAATGCATTTAATGTGATCATGCATCTTCTGTTGCAGAACATCTATTTCAGGTCCATTATCTAGAAAGAACAAATGAATTTGAAGGTGAGATTAACAAGATTTGACAAGGTAAATTAGCTGCCAGATCCACCCTGCATAAGGGAGGTACCCATGGAGAGACATTATAACATATAATAAAGGGAGTTGTTCCTTCTATCATCTCTTCCTCATTTTGCCAACACACAGAAAAAGATATCATTCCTCCAGTTAAACATAAATTGATTTTTTGGCTTAGGAGGAGGACCTCCTAGTAAAAGCTGTGCATTCAAGAGTATAATGAGATTGATTCCATGCTTTGTGAATAAAAACACATGGCATTTAAATTTGGCTACTTCAAGGATGAATGAATAATTAAGATGAGCGCATGTTGAAGAAGCAAGTTAAATGAGAAATTGTTAAGGAGGAATGCCATGACATGTCAAACAACTAAAATGTCCTTTAGAACTGTGACTTAACATGCCAGTTTTAATCTACTGCCCAGTCTCTACCGTGAGCCAAGCAAGACCAACTTCAAAACTACCAGAAGATCACCAGTGTTTCTTTATACATAATAATCCTCATTGTCTGGCATCATATATAACAGGAGGATATGTAGGATTATTCATTTTAAATAAAATTAATGATAAAGAGGTCAGGGTTTTATTTCTCATATACTTTGGGTAATTAGGTCACCATGTGTTAGTTTGAGAGTTGTTGTTGTTGTTGTTACTGTTTCCCATAACAGGAGTTTTGATTCTTTTGAGGAGAAAAAATTTGCAGAACAATGAAACCACCCACAGTGGGGATTAAAAGAAATATTTCTTTATTCTCTATTGAATATCCTTAGTCTTCTTTCTTTCATACATATGTGTTATGCATAGTCTTCATTTATTAATATTAATTTACTCCTTTCTCTTCAGGAGTACTAGGAATTAAAAATTTAAGAATTAATACAAAGTAAGGCCTAAATGCCAAAAGGGCTAATATCTACTGCACAGACCACACTCTATGAGCAAGTATGTACAGATATGTGTATTTAGTTTTATACAATTTTATCACACATGTAGGTTTGTGTATTCACCACCACAGTCGGGATACAGAACAGTTACATCTCTACAAGGATCCCTCATGTTGTTTTATTCATACCCATATCCATATCCACCCCTCTCCTTGTCACCTCTTCTGCCCTAAAGCCCTGGCAACCACTAATCTGTTCTCCAGTTCTAAAATTTTGTATTTTTGGGCGCCTGGGTGGCTCAGTCATTAAGCGTCTGCCTTCGGCTCAGGTCATGATCCCAGGGTCCTGGGATCGAGTCCCACATCGGGCTCCCTGCTCAGCAGGAGGCCTGCTTCTCCCTCTCCCACTCCCCCTGCTTGTGTTCCTTCTCTCGCTGTCTCTCTCTGTCCAATAAATAAATAAAATCTTTAAAAAAAATAAAAAATAAAAAATAAAAATAAAAAAATAAAATTTTGTATTTTCAAAATACAACATAAATAGATTTATACAGTATGAAACTCCTTTTTGGATTGTCCTTTTTTTCACTCAGCATAATTCTCCGGAGATACATACAAATCACTGCATATATCAACAGTTTGTTTCTATTGTTGAATACTATTTTATGATATGGATGTATACCTATTCATTCTCCAATTAAAAGATAGCTATATTAATATATATATATTGTATATTAATATAATTAATAAATATATAGCTATATCATTTCCAGTTTAGGGCTATTATTAATAATTATTAATAAAGCTAATATGATCATTTGTGTGCAGATGTTTGTGTTAATGTACATTTCAGTTTCAGGGTACAAATGCTGTATTGTATTATAATTGTATGTATGCTTTCACAGAGAATTGCCAATCTCTTCTCCAGTCTTGCTATAACATTTTACATTCCCAAAATGTATAGATGACCCAATTTCTTTACATCCTCAATTTTGTATGGTATTGTTACTATTTTTTATTTTAGCCATTTTGGTGTGTGTGTAGCAATATCTCAGCATGTTTTTAATCTGCATCTATCTAATGGCTAAATGATGTTGAACATCTTTTCATGTGTGTATTAATCATCTGTACATTATATTTGGTGAAATATCTTTTTAGATCTCCTGCCCATTTTCTAATTGGATTTTTCGTTTGTCTGTTGAATTTGGAAAGCTCTTTATATATTTTAGATACCAGTCTTCTTTCTAATATGTGGTTTACAAACACTTTCTCTCAGTCTGTATCTTGTCTTTTTATCTTTTAACAGGATCATTCACAGAACACCACTTTTTAACTTTGATGTGATCCAATTTCTCAATCTTTTCTTTTATGGACTATGTTTTGATATCATCGAAGAATTTTTGCTTATCTCTAGATCCTGAAGATTTTTACCTATGTGTGTATGTTTAAGTTTTATAATTTTTCTTCTTATATTTAAGTCTATGATACATTTTGAGTTAATTTTTATATAAGGCTTAGGTCAAGACTCAATTTTTATTCCTGATTTTCAATCACTATTTGTTGAAAAGACCATCTTTCCACTGAGTTCCTTTAGCACATCTGCCAAAAACCAGTTGAACTTCTGCATCTAATTCTGGGTTTTATTTATCCATGTGTCTATACCTCTGTCAATACCACATTGCCTGGATTACTGTAGCTATAGAGTAGGTGTGTTTTCAGGTAGAGTAATTCATCTCACTTCTTTTTTTTTTCAGGATCGTTTTAGATGTTCTAGTCTTGTCCCTTGCCATATAAACTTTAGAATCAGTATTTCTATGTCTATTAAAAAAAAACCTTGCTGGGATTTTGATAGGAATTATACAAAATATCACTGATACACAGAGCCTTTCTAAACATAGATTAATGCCTAAAAAGCTAATTTGGCAAAATTGCCATTTTTGCATGTTTAGTCATCCCAACCATGAACATGGTATATCTCTCCATCTATTTAGGTGTTCATTGATTTCTTTCATCACCAATTTATAATTTTCAGCATATAGTTCTTGAAAATGTTTTGGTTGAGTTACATCTAAGTATTTCAGTTCTCTTGGATCAACTGTAAAATAATGATCACATATTTTTCATTTGTAGTTTCTGTTTTACAAATGGTTTTGTTTTTAATTTCGATCTCTACATGCTAATTATTGGTGTATAGAAATGTAATTAAATTTTCCACATTGATCTTGTGTTTCCTAATCTTTCTAAGTTCACAACGTAATTTTAGGAGCTTATTTTATAAAGCTTCATTAGGATCTACATGGATGATCATGTCAACTATGAATTGGAATAGGTGTATTTCTTCTTTGCAATCTGTATAGCTTTTCTTTTTTATCATTATTATTTTTTTCCTTATTGCCATAGCTATAGCTTCCATCACTATGTTGAATAAAAATGCTAAGAGTGGACAATCCTTACCTTGTTCCCAATCTTGGGCTGAAAGCATTCAGTGTTTTACCATTAAATGTATTTTTTAAAGTTTATTTGCAGTTTATTATTTTGGAATATTTTCCTTCTATTACTAGTTTGCTGGATATTTTTATCATGGATGGGTTGGATCTTGTCAAATATTTTTTTGCATCAATTGATACAATTACATAATTCTTCTCACTCAACTTGTTGATATGATGGATTATATTGATTGATCAATGTTAAACCAGTCTTGTTTACCTGGAATAAATCTCACTGTATATAGTTCTTTCTATGTATTGCTAGATTTATATGCTAACAAGTTCTACCACAATATATATGCATACCTCATTATTGCACTTTGCAGATACTGTGCTTTTTATAAATTGAAGATTTATGGCAATCCTGCATCAAGCAAGTCTACCTGTGCCATTTTTCCAACAGCAGTTTCTCACTTCATGTCTCTGTGTCACATTTTGGTAATTCTCACAATATTTCAAATTTTTTTATTATAATTATATCTTTATGGTGTCAACTGATGCAGCAAACTGCACTGTTGTCTAACTTTAAAAAATTGCCACATCCTTCAGCGATTACCACTCTGATTAGTCAGCAGCCATCAACATCCAAAACCCTCCACCAGCAAAAAGATCTTGATACACTGAAAGCTCAGATGATGGTTAGCATTTTTTAACAGTAAAGTATTTTTAATTAAGGTATGTATGTTCTTTTTTTAGACACAGTACTATTGCACATGTAATAGACAACAGTATAGTGTAAATATAACTTTTATATGCACTGGGAAACAAAAAACAATCATTTGACTCGCTTTATTGCAATATTAGCTTTACTGCAGGGGTCTGGAAACAAACTGACAATAACTCCAAGGTATGTCTATATCGTGCGAGTAGGAGTAGATAATTAGTTTTTTATTTCAGAGATCTCTGAATCTCTGAATAAGGAGGAGCATATCCAGCATGTTTTAGAACTCCAGCCTTTCATTCAGGTATCCTAAACATTAATTTGATGCTATGACTGTGTGACCTGAGAGTTATTTCCTTCATAGACCAGCTGAATGTTTGTTGTTGTTGATGTTGTTCATGTAGAAGGGAAAGGGGAGTATATCCAATGTGTGGTGACCAAAAGGTAGACTTCAGTAGTCATCAGGGATAATCAGAAATATTCGTTTTTCTCCTTCCAAGCACGTGGTGGGGTTGTGCTTAATTGGCCTACTTGAAATTAGGCATGGCTTTGGCCATTGCAATAGAAGTAGAAGTTAGATGTGTCATTTTTCAGGTACAAGACATAGTCAGTATTGGTTAACGATGTTTTCTTTTTCCTGCCATAGTGATTGTGGAAAAAGAGTTTTCAGTACTTGGATCCTTGAATGTGTGCAGTAAGAATAGACTAACTTGCCAACTCTTCTCAGACATGGAGTTCAAAAAGGGAAAAAAATATTGAGGTTTCAAACTACTGAGATCTTGGGAATTATTGTTTTTTTTTCCTGCAACATAAACCAGGCTATGCTGACTGACACATCATATTTTAACCCAATTTATTCTTAAATTGAATAAAAAAGGAAAGAATAAAGTATTGAGTTAGGGTCTATATGGACAATAGAAATCTAATAAATACCAACTGGGAATTTTTATAGATGCCAAGTTTTACTTTTAAATTATTGTTAAAACTGAAAATATCTACCAAGCCTAGCTAACAGAGCCAGATTTTCACTGAAAATGAACAAAACAGCAATTCTTTGCACTGAACTATCTAGTTAATGAAGTGTGGTAAAAGTTGCATGTAAACCAAGAGAACAGAGATAAGCAACCTCATTTTAATCTCACTAACTTGCACTCATTGCAAAGGAGGTCAGACTAAAATAATTAAAAGTCTTAATTACTGAACTCAGACAGCAAAGGTATTTTCAGGAACACACAATAATTGGGATGCCTGGGTGGCTCAGTCGGTTAAGCATCTGCTTTTGGCTCAGGTCATGATCCTAGGGTCCCTGGGTCGAGTCCTGAATCAGGCTCCTTGCTCAGTGGGGAGCCTGCTTCTCCCTTTGCCTGCCACTACCCCTACTTGTGCTTTCTCTTTCTCTCTCTCTCTGACAAATAAATAAATAAAATCTTAAAAAAAAAAAACAGTAACTGTAAGTAAGAAAAAAAGCATGCTCCAGTTGAAACTCCATTTTGGTAAACCTATAAAAATGTTACACAGAAACAGAAAATACCAGACTAAACTGAATTATTAACTGCATTGAGTAAAATACGCTTCAAAATTCCACACAAACTATGTTAAGAAGATTAAATTTGCACTTGAATCTTGGTACTAATTATTACCAAGCAATGTTTTGCTGCTAAAAACACCTTATTTCCAATTTCTGATCAAATTAGCACATATTTAAAATTAGTGCAACAATTTAAATCAGTAGAGCAGAAGTTAAGATGTACTCAAAGTATAATAAAGAAATTTTTAAAAGGTAGTAAGAAGGGCGAAACAGTAGAGAGTATGTACTACATTTAAAATATTTAGGGGTTTGAATTATCTCACTAATTGTCCAACTAGAGATATTGGGAATCTGGTTAACAGATTTGAATATTTTCTAGCAAATGAATAAAAATCAATTAAATTCATAATTGTCTGTTTATATTTTATGCTTAATATACATTTTACTGAATCACCATTATTTATATGAACTTCCACTAATTAAGTGGTGGGATCATTTTGCACATTTGCACCCCTTCATTAAATACCTTTTACAATTAAGCCTAAACTCACTTAGAAGTTTTTGGAAAGAACCATGGGCAATTAGAATTAGAATTATGGGCAATTATGGGTAATTATTTCTTACTGTTTGTGATTTAATTTTTAGTTGTGTCATTATTAATTTTCCAAATTATGAAGTCAAGCAAAAATTATGCCCAATCATAGTGCTTTACTATACTGTCCTTGAATTTTCTAGCATATTCAAAATTTGTTAATGAGCAGTAGGGCCAATTGAACACATTTACAGAAAATATAGAATGTTTTGTCCAACTAGACTACAGGTGGCATATTGAATGCACTACTCCAAAACCCAACGACCGCCTGCCAAGTGAAGAATATAACTCTTTGCACCATTTGGAATCCATAATCCAGCATCAAAAAACCAACTATAGGTGGAATTCAATGACTGACTATAGCACATCACCTTTTCTGAGGAAGATATCAAGCTTTTGTATGGGTATAATATTTTATTTTAAAACTGAAAGCACATCACTAAATATGAAAGATGCCCATACATTTCTTACATATACATTTCTGCATGTGCCCCTTACTAAACTCTTGGAAATTCTCAAATTTCAATTAATGACATAGTCTTCAATGCACATAATGAAGGGAAAATGATAGAGATCAAATGCGGTCAAAAGTCAGAAAGGTTTTCTCAATTTTCACATGAGATCAAGAATTTGGCTTTGATTTTAAGATTTTTTTTTCACATCTGGCATGTGACAATACCTATTTAAAGTGCTAAATTTGTATTAGCAGTTGGATACATAGAAATACAAATAGTGTATAAGTGCTGCTTAATGAAAGATATATAAATATTTTTATGTGTTATAATCAGGCAGGAGGTAAAGCATAGCAGATTGTTATTAATATATATTAAGTATCAATTTTATTCTTCCATAATAATACCTAACATTAATGGATCATTGATTGTATGCAAGGCACTACAATTGCATGCGTTTAAAATTTGTCAAGAGATATCCTTATTATCCTTTGTCTACATCAGAACTAAGGCATTGCTATGGCCTGAATGTTTATATCTTCAACATTTATATGTTAAAATTCTAACCCCAAGAGTGATTATATTAATGGGTGGTACCTTTTGTAGGTGATTAGTTCGTAGGGGTGGAGCCCTATGAATGGGATTAGTGTTCTTATAAAAGAAATCCCACAGAGCTCCATAACCCTTTCCACCAAGTAAGAACACAGGAAAAACTCTCTAGCTATGAACTAAAAAGAGAGCCTTATTCAGCTCTGCTGGTGCCTTGATCTTGGACTTCCCAACCTCCAGAATTGTGAGAAATAAATGCTTGTTATTTATAAGTTACCTAGTCTGTTATTTTGTTAGAGCAGCCCAAAAGGGTTAATAGAGTAGTTCTTTATTAGTAACCTACTCTAAATCACACAACTAGTAAATAGTGCATTTGGTATTTAGAGCCAGACCGTCTAGCTCTACCCCCAGCATACTGACCAGTACATTTCACTGGAATTCAGGAATGAAGAAAGATTATCAGGAGCACCAGGCCACCACTCCCACCCTCCAAAAAAAAATATCTACTCACATGAAGTGAGAGGAAATCAGATTTCCAAATAATAAGGGCACTTGCATTGTATTTGAAATGATGAGAAGAACTATAAAACTGGGTATTTTGGAGAGGGCTGGGCAAAGGAACAAAGAAGAAAAGAATAAAGGTCTGGCTGGGGGTGTGGACTGTAAGGCATATTTGGAGAATAGGGCTGGAAAGGGTTGCAAAGTTAAGTGTGATGCTTTTCTCAAGAACTTTAAACGTGAAGATGAGCTATGCTACTTGTACCCCACTCAGCAGACTGTCAGAAGAGACACTGAACATTTTACAATGAATTGGTAATATTTGAAGAGAAATACTTAAGATTAATTTGGCTGTTTGGGTGGTAACGCTAGCAGAAGGTGACCAAATTGTTTAACCAACACTTGATTTTGAGAACAGGGATAATAACCGTGCAACTTATATGGTTAAGAGTTAGGATAAAACATGATTTAAAAAACCCTTTTTTTTTTTTGTTCTATTTTGGTGAAATGCTCCGAGAGTCATTTTTTTTTTTTTTTTTTTAAGAGTGGGGATGGGGAGGGAGGATAGAAGAAGAGAAAGAGAGAGTATCTTAAGCAGGTTCCATGCCCAGCGCAGAGCCCGGAGCCCAATTCAGGGCTTGATCTCAAGACCCTGAGATCATGACCTGAGCTGAAATCAAGAGTCAGATTCAACCCACTGAGCTACCCAGGTACCCCTGGGAAACATCTTTTAAAGTAAATCTCTGATAGCTTGCTTCTTGCCATTTGTCATAAAAATAAAACACCCCCAAAGTATTATGATTTTTTCTGTTGATGTGGATTGTGTGTATAGTATATAAAGCATATCTGTCTAATTAACTGTGGAAATACACGGACCAAAAATAATTATGAATATACATTTACCATCTATATCTAAATAATTATGCAAATTCTATCAAATAAAATAAGTTGAGCTGCAAAAGGCAGCATATAAGTGTCTAAATAATAAAATGGTATGGAAATAATTCCAAAATACTAACTATCACAATGGATGGTTGCATTATTCATGTAGTAGAACAATACTGAACACATATCAATACAATTCTCCTTTAATAGTGAATCCCCCAAGCAAAGTAACCATTCCATTTTGCTGCGAGGAGAAATTCCATTTTATAAACTTGGCTACAGAGCCTCATACATATTTTATAGCTAGTAATAGGTATTTTCCCAATATAAATTTCATGTTCCAGTGTGAGAAGCAATTTGTAGCAGCTGTTGTATAATTTTTAAATTACAAAGACCTTAATCTTCATGATGTGTAAAAAAGTAAGTGATAAAACATAACAAAAATAAAAACAGTTTGGAAATAGCTGTGTCTTCAAAAATTAATAATCTGAATGCTCTACTTTTTGGCAATTGTAATAGAAAGCCTACATTTTATAACATTTTCAAATTGTGTCAGTGCACATTCACTGCCAAGTAATGAAAAAGAAAAAAAAAAATGTTTTGACCTTCCAAATTATCGCCATTGTAAATGCCCAATGAGAATGGGATTTGTTTATACCATTTCATGATTTTGTCATTTTAAAATCAATTCCATTGGGTAAATGGGAAGGACACTGAAATTATATAATCTTAGAGTCTGAATTTCAGCTTTGTCCCTACCACTGAACCAAGAGCTTAGGAGGCATCACTATACCTCTTGGGGTCTCTGTTTCCTTATTTGGAAAAGAGAAGTTCAAATTAGTCTACAATAATCCATTGCAGCTCTAAATTTCTCTAATTTTATGAATTAGGTCCTGATTCTAATATGTGATATATTTCTGTTTTCCTTTTACCATGCTTTATCCTATTAGTAAAAGGCTGGCCAGAGAATTAATGAGGTTAAGACCACAGTTAGAATTCCACAACCAAAAGCAATCCCAGTCATTGTGGACATTCAAGATTCTAGTTATGTAGAATCCAGAAAAGATATTATTAATTGGAAAACTCAAAGCATGTTTATTAATGTTTAGTAATCACTGTATTTTTATATGTAAGACATCTATATCTTAGAACACATTATTTTCCACATTTCCCACTCTATGTGGTGAAAGCCTACAATTCTGTCATCATCTTCTACCAAATGCTCAATTCACAATAATTTCCATAAAAATAAATAGATGATTGACATTCTGTTTAAATATGAAGACAAAGATAAAAGGAAAGGGGGAAAGAAACACTACAAAGAAAGATTTCTAACGCATATTTCTGAGTAGCTCTTGTATGTGTATATTGACTCTGTAAGATGTATAGAGTTCATTTTTTATTGTGTAGTCAAAAGACAAAGACTTTAAAGATGGCACGAAAGTAAAAGCAAAACTATGATATTTAAATTCACTTTTGCTACACAAGGACATTCTCTATCCTTCACCACTTGCCTCCCTTACCAAATATAGTAACGTGCCCGATTTCCATCTTGGTTTGCTCTACAAATTGGAATGACCCTTCTCCTTTTATTCAGGCTATAGGTCTGTGAAGACTTGCAGATTTAAATGCATTGCATGAAAAACTGTTCGGGTTTCAAGAGGAACTTCTCAACAGTCCTAATTGTGATGAGTGAATACTAATGATGTGTAATTGAATGTCTTGTTTAAGATTTTAAATGGCAAAGAGGGTAATGACTGCTGTTTCAGGGGGAAAAAATCAGCAGATACTATTCTGAAAAATGACTTAGCGATACAAACACCTGGTTCAAATTCCAGCTCAATCCTTAACTAGTTGTATAACTTCGAACAAAGTACTCAGCTTCTGTGAATCACAACAACCTATCTACAAAGTGCACAGTAGAATTAAATCAAGAATGGCAAGTAGGAGACCCATATGCTGTCAAAACTACAATTCCTAAAAAATATGATCTTCTGCTAATTGTTCACATTACACTTTACCACTGAGATTTGAATCTTCCACATAGTGCTCAGAAAGCCAGTGCAAGTCAAATGAAGTTGGTATGTGGTATAGACTGAATGTTCACCCCACCCCAAGTTGAAATTCCTAACCCCCAAAGTGGTGATAAATGGGGGTGAGGCCTTTGTAGATGATTAGATCATGAGGGTGGAGCTCTTATGAATGGAATTAGTGCCCTTATAAAAGAGGCCCAAGAGAGCTTCCTCTCCCTGTCCTCTGCCATGTGAGGACACAGGAACCAGATAGCCATTAGCCTATTTGTGAGGGAAGGAGGCCCTCACTAGACATCAAATCAGTCAACACCTTGATCTTGGGACTTCCTGGTATCCAGAACTGTAAGAAATAAATCTCTGTTGTTTATACACTACCCAATCTATAGGTACTCTGTTATAGCAGGCCAAAGGGACTAAGACAGCACAGGAACTGAAATCTACCTATTGTTTCTCTATGTTCTCCTCCAAGTGGGACATTTTCTAAGTCCATGGATATGGTTGAATGCTCTTGAGTCATATAATCATGGCACATAATTTACTCAGTACTTCTTTTACCATGTTGCTCTTCTGTAATAGCACATTTTCTCTCGTATGAATCCAAAAGCTGGCTTCAAATACCTACTCACTGATCCTCATCTGATTTCTAATGGGAAGTGTTCACTTTGTTTTCACTACTACTCAGGAGGTACTCTCGCCATGGCTTGGCATTAGCCAAGGGAAAACGGTTGGAGGTTCACTAGTGCCAGTGGCTGATCTTGCTAATAGCTTTTCTTTATAAATATACTCAATACTATCAATTTCTACATTGGTGACAGAAATAGTAAATTTCAAAGCTGTACTTTCACTTCCCAGGGTAGGAATGAGCTAAGTGGTATATATTTGTTTCTCACTGTTATTCACAACTGCACTGCTGTACTTAACCCTCCACTATCTATAAATATGAAGAAGGATTAACAGATAAAAGAATTTTCAAGTGCTTATAAACAAGTCATTATTTAGTCTCAGTCCTCAGAAATAAGAAGTGTACCAAGAAGCCAGTCCCAAACACTGTATCACAGAACACTAGTTTTGAGAAATAGTCTAAGTTAAAAAAAGAAGTGGTGAAAATATTAGGAAGATACAGCATATTGTAGCTCTCTCGAAGACTGAGCATGCATATTAATATGGTTTGAGAAGTCCTACAGTAAAGTAACCCATTTCTCTCGATTTAATAATAAATTTGGCTGCAAAATTTTTTCTCATAACACTTCTGAACATTACACAAAACTAGTAGTATTCTAGCAGACACAATGTGTGAAATACAAACTATTGTAAAAGTTAACACGTACCTTAGTATGTAAATAGAACAAAATGGGACAGCTAAAATTTTTCAGGGAGAGCTGCTCAATGAAATCTATTTGTATTATTTCCATTACTTTAACTAGGTTGAAGTCTAAGGGGAGCTAATCAGACAATCGGAGGTCAATGAGAAGAAGATACCCAGTAGCCTAAACTATTAAATAATAAATTGTCTTTACATTCTAACAATGAATACAACTCTTATGGGAATACTATTCCTGTTAAATATAAGATAATTAAAAGGAACAAAGACAGATGAAAATCATGTTTGTATAACACAAACTCTGTTTGCAAGAGGAAACAAGTCTCAGGTTACCTAGGCAATGTAAAGAACTATTTCAATCCTCCAATTCAAATGCACAGAAGGACAGAGTATAGGACTTTTAATTGGATCCTACTGAGTATGAAACATCTGTAAAAGTTTACTGTAAATTCCTTTCATGCCTCAGAGTCAAAGACAGTATTCCTTATTGATGTCCAATGAAATTCAGTAAGTGAAAATGGTGAATTTGGATTGGATCAGTGACCAGTAAGGTTGGACTGTCATTGGCATCACTTTTAAACTTTGTAAATATTTTCATTCCTGCAGCCTTCCATAAAAACTTCTTGGTAGGAGTATGTGAGCCAGAAGCTTTCTGTAGCATTGGCTTTATTAAAATTTTTAAACCCTGCTTGGTGAAATCCACCCAATTCTACTTGTTCCCAGCAAGGAACAGAGTTTGATCATTTTGGGGCGGGTGGGAGGAATGGGGAGAGTGTGGAAGTTAGGGCTTGAGCTAGTTTATGTTTCATTAATTAACCAACTAGCTGGGAATTGCATATACAGTAATTCATTATAATAAAGTCTTTGAGAGAGTCACAGCAAGTAGCAAAAGATTTATTCACGGTGAGGCAAGAGAGGCGGTAATTAACAAAAATATGTGGATAGTCCACCTCATTTTCCAAGACTTACAAAATCTTCCAGCATGTGATGTGACTACTGATATAAACATACTTTCATGTCTTTTAATTTAACAAACGCTTATGTGATATTTAATATTTGGCGGGTAGAATTACAAGTGCTTTATAAATATGAAAATGGTTTTCCCTCAAAGCACTCCTTGGTACTATTAATTAGCCTGCTTTACAGTTGAGGAAACTGAGGACCAAAGGTTAAGTCACTTTCCAAAGACTCTAAGCCAGTAAATCCTCGTGATATGATTCGAACCCAGAAATTCACTCCCAAGTCTATATTCTTATTATTACGTTATTCAGAGCATTGAATTCTTATGTTACACAGTTTCTTAAAACAAAACAGTGTATGTGTGTGGCTAGAATTCAGATCAGAAGAATGACTGCAAAATTCTTAAAATTGGAGGGAGTAAGGACAGCAGGCACTTCAGCTAAAGGACCAACTCTAGTTTTGTGGTTATAAACCAGCAGCTTACAGAAACAATTTTCTTGATATGTTGAAGTACTACTATTAGAACAGCTTGTTCTAGGACATACAAACTTATTTTTATGACATGTTTAAGTAAATTATTTCAAATGTAACTCAAAATTACACATGAGTTATTTGGAAAGACCGGCTGGTAGATTGGGCACATAAAAATTTGGACTCCAACTTAGTATCAATCAAAGCAAGATTTCATATTGTACATTTCTGTTGAACAAAATCCAAAATAATCATTGCTTTTGATAGTTTTATTTTTAACATACAAATTACAAGGCACATAAAGGGGTAATAAAAATTCAATTTTAAAATGCTGATAATAAAACAAATACTGTGTTAGATGGAAAACCAAACATACCAATTTTGTTACCTTTAGTTACCCAACTGATCAGTGGGAATGAGCCTAGCAGATGTTTGCCTTATCATTGCATTTAATTAGGCAGAAATCAACAAATAACACTGAAGAATCCCATAAAATACTATAATTTTAGATTATCTTTTCTAAGGAAAAATTTGCCTTCACTGATATGTTTTGAGATTTATTACCCTGTTTTTCTATTGCTAGTAAATGGCAAACATTAGAAGTATAGTTGTAGCATATCTAGAAAACTCAGTCTGGGTAATGGGGATTTATTCATTACATATGAAGTCAAATAATTTGAAAACTGTAAAAATCAGAGTGGAATATTTCAGGTTAGATTCATGTCAATAAATATTTTTTGAGTTCCTATTTTGTAAAAGACAATACAGTGCATGTTGGAGAATATCAAGGTGAATAATATCCAAGTGTTCCTCCTTAGGTATTTATAAACTGGAAGTTTTATAGAATATATATGTATACCCCAAATTCACATGTTTAATTACGTAAGTGTACACACACACACACACACACACACAGGTAAAGACACACAGATACATATTTGTATATTTGCTAGCATCACATTTAAATAAAATGTATCATTGGCTTTGAAGAAAACCTCAGGTACAGCAAACTGTCACGTGTTTAAGAAATGCTTTATTACCATTAGTTTTGAAGCACTGGTAGATGTTGATTAGTGGTGGTATATGGAAAAAACTATACAACTCTAGGTCTAAGAGTTACCTGGAAAAATTGGATACTGAATGTCAAAAAATTTAGAAAAAACTTACATAAATTTATTTTTCTTTTATTTTTCTTTTTATGATAGATGTTAAAAATGTTTCTAAATAAGTTTTAAAAAGTGTTTCTAATAAATATAAAATAAAATAATAACTGGTAATAAAGCATTGTCTCAGTTTAAGTTGTGACTTTTTATTCTTGCTCAATGGCATATAAAATAATGGTTATCTTTTAAATAATAGCATCTCAGATTTACTTACATTATATGCCTCAATAAATTTTCTTGATTGAAAGAATAATGAATTACTTTACTACAATACTATGAACCACAGTCATAAATTTATAATCTCATCTTAAAGATTTGGAAACTGAGGCCAGGCAAAGGTGAAAAAAAAAGTAGCATCCCCACGGTCCCATTGTATTTTAAGGGCAACATGGTATGAGAAATAAATATTCTGTTGTCCTTACCTATACTTTTTCCATCAACCACGTGCCATTCCAGAAAGGTCATAGTTTCTACCTATGACTTGTGCAATCAACTAGACTTCCAGATATCCACTGAAAAGGTCAATCTTATTTTGAGAGGCAATGTCCTTTAATAAAAAACCCAAACAGGAACATCGAAGTTAGAAATAAAATTGAATCTTGGCTCTGCATGAGCTCTGCATGACCCTAGGAAAGACAATTAACTTCTCTGAGCTTCATCTATAAATGGGAATGATAATAACATATGACAAGGATTAAAAACTTTAATTTTTAAAAAGACTTCTAGAGCTAGACATATAATAACACTCAGGAGATGGTAGTATCCTTATTTCCTTTCTCACCCATTATTCTTGCACAACTTTTATCATACACACACACGCTCCCCTTCCGTCAGGGATATGTCTGAATCTTTTCAATAATGTCATATTGCTCCTACATTATGTTTGTTATGGGATTTGTTTGTACTCATTCTTTGTTGTTTTTATTTTTATATTGATGTTTCAATAATGCAGGGAAAACTAGTCTTATCTTACTAACTTATTATGGGAAATTACCCAATTTTTTATCAGATTATGTAACTTACAATTGGTTTTCAGCTGCTTTAGGTGATTCCAGAGTTTATTTAAAATTGTTACACTTCTGTGTCCAGATTTAGTTTTACCCAAAACTTTAAGAGATACTTGATAGTCATTAGTCAATATTTTTGAGTAAATAGACTTTCCAAAATTATATATTTATGCATGTATATATATAATATATGTACATATGCATGTTATATATGTAAATTATAAATAATGTGTCTGTGTATATATGTAGGAAATTCCTTTTTTTCGGTCTTAAAGAAGATACTCATTCTTTTCTCTCAGCACACTCAAATCCTTTCATATTTGTCATTTAATGTCAACATTCTAACTTCTGCCTTATGGATGTAGTCACAAATAGTCATTCAGCTAATCCGGAACTATTAGTATTCCTAAATAACTTTTCTGTGCATATCAAAGTATAATTGTAAAAAGGTAAAAATATGATTTTAATACACATATAGTAAAACTGCTTTTCCTCATGAGGTAATCAGCAGGAAGGCAAAGTTGATTTAATCAAGAATTATTAGAACAAGGGTGATACAGGCATTGAAGAAAACAATGTGTACATAAGGTTGCTAGATTAGATATAAGACTGGTTAATGTTCTACGGGGCAAGAAAATCATAAACTTTGATTTGCCTCTCTGCCAGACAAAACCTAGAAGTTAATTAACACGTAAATTCACA
Organism: Callorhinus ursinus; assembly: GCF_003265705.2. NCBI lineage: Eukaryota > Metazoa > Chordata > Mammalia > Carnivora > Otariidae > Callorhinus > Callorhinus ursinus. The sequence goes on along the minus strand of NW_027397077.1, from coordinate 30,689,263 downwards.
GAATCTGGGCTTTTAATTCACAGTTAATATTAAGTCAAACAATGATACATTCCTCAAGTGTAGATAATTAAACAATCCTTGGGTGGATCTGTTAAACAATGCTTTAATCTAATATTTCTGTAAGAGTACATGCTGTTCTCCCTTAGCCTACCTTCCAAGTTTGGTTTATCTTTCTACACTTTGTGCCTGACCAGCTTCCAATAACAACTGACACCTAGAATGACAGTAAGAAATGTTTGCTTGTTAGGACAGTATGATGCAAGCAACAGAATTCCACTTAGGGTACCTTAAGTTTAAAGAGAATTTATTAGAGGGGCGCCTGGGTGGCTCAGTTGGTTAAGCGACTGCCTTTGGCTCAGGTCATGATCCTGGAGTCCCGGGATCGAGTCCTGCATCGGGCTCCCTGCTCGGCGGGGAGTCTGCTTCTCCCTCTGACCCTCTTCCCTCTCGTGCTCTCTATCTCTCATTCTCTCTCTCTCAAATAAATAAATAAAATCTTAAAAAAAGAGAGAGAATTTATTAGAAAAATTGTGGGATAACTCAAACAATAAAGGAGAAACTGGTGAGTTAAGCTTGGAAAGGAACTAGAAACAGTTGATCAAAGTCAAAGAAGCAAAAAAGACGGTTTTATTTTCCTAGGCTAATGCAACAAATGACCACAAACTGGGTGGCTTAAAGCAACAGAAACTTACTTTCTCACAGTCCTGCAATCTAAGAGTCTGAAATCAAGGTACTGACAAGGGCCATACTCCTCCCAAAGTCTCTAGGGGAAAAATCCTTTCTTACCTCTTCCAGCCTCTGGTTTCCCAGGCATTCCTTGGTTTGTGGTAGCATAACAACAATGTCTGCGTCTCTCTCCACATAGCTGTCTTACTTCTGTGCCAGTGTCCACTTATACTGGATTAGAGCCCACTCTAATTCAGTATGACCTCGCCTTGACTACATCTGCAAGGATCCTATTTCCAAATAAGATCGTATTCCACAGCTACTGCGAGTTAGGATTTTAATATGTTTTTGAGTGTTAAATAATTCAATCCATAACAAGAAGTCTCCTTATTGCAAGAGTGAATCAGCTCCAACCATTTTTCTGTCTTACAGGACTGTATTTGAGGTTCAAAATCCTGGAAGAAAAATTCAGGAGAGCCAAGTTTGGATCACATGTCTCAAAAACTTCCATGCAGTTGGGTTGTTGGTGTTTTCTAAAGTGTAATTCCCTTACAAAATGAAGGCGACGGCTGCAAAAACAAAACAAAACAAAACAAAATGCACTACATATGTTGCAATAAATCCATACTTTCCTCCAGTCCCCCAAGATCTATTCATCTCAAAGGTTTCAGTAAATTATCTCAACATGATAAATTTGTTAAATGAAAACAGAATCTGCCTTTTACTCCAGATTTTTCTAATATCTTTTATGAAAAAGTTCTTCACCATAAAATTGCTCTAGTAACACAACCACCTGCTATATATTTAGAAGGAAAGCAGGCAGGTAACTGAACCACATTGTCTGACTTTATTTTTGTCATTGCAGGCTGGCAAGGAAGTTTAAAAATAAAAGTTAAAAGCACCTTCAATTTGTGTGCAACTTGGAGATATACAGCTGAACTGTACCACGCTGAGCACCTTTAATTTTATTTATTTGAAAAAGAAATAGAGATCCTGCTGTGATGGTGGCAGCCATGCTACCAGCAAAAATAAGTGTCATTCTACCAACATGGGATAAAGAGATGGGTAATCTGAGAAACGCAGATGTTGTGCTTCTTATCTTGTAGAGCTGGATAACAATAATATGAAGAAGTAGGAAGAAAAAGAAATTCCCACACATACTTATTCTGGCTGGAGTTATGTTTCCATAAAGATACCCGGTTAGCATTTTGTTTGGAGTGGATTCAGGATATTGAATTGCTTATTTGCAACTCCTAATAAGGAGTAGAACTAATTCCCTGAATGGAAAGCACTCTCACTATAGTACATTAAGCACCTTCTTAATTAGCTACTTACAGTGTAATTATAGAAGCACTTGACTGAAGGCTGGGTTAAGGTGTGACGTGGTAACATTCTTAATAGAGTCACTTAGAATGGGTTAAAACCCCCAAATCACTAATCCTTTCTAAGATGTCATTTAAATAGAAGAGATGTGGTATCCTCAAAAGGGCACTATGCATTCAAAAAGTTTCAAAATACAAAACAGAAAAAAAAATACAACGTGCCTGAATTCAGTTGTCATTGCTATGCAATATTCAAGGACACGAGAAACATTCCTAAGAATGTGGCTTCTAAGATAGTTATTCAGAATTGACACTTCAAGAATCGACTTCGAAGTATCTGCATGACTCTACTACATATATGATTTACTTGATGTAAATTGGAAATGTTGGGTTAATGCCTCAGAAATAGATTTCAGGTAAGGCGGGATTCTCTTACACAGTCATCCTGTCAGGAGAACTTGGCTTTGAGAAGGAATGCATAACATCATATGACTGTGGATTTCTAGTTTCTGGTTCTGCATGTAAGGGACTTGAAAGTCACCACTCTTTTTTTTTTTTTTTAAGATTTTATTTATTTATTTGACAGAGAGAGAGACAGTGAGAGAGGGAACACAAGCAGGGGGAGTGGGAAAGGGAGAAGCAGGCTTCCCACAGAGCAGGGAGCCCAATGCTGGGCTCAATCCCAGTACCCTGGGATAATGACCTGAGCCAAAGGCAGACGCTTAACGACTGAGCCACTCAGGCGCCCCAAGTCACCACTCTGTCTTAACAACAAGTAAAAAGCCTAACAGACTGAAAAATCAACAACCTCTCTTGGATCCATAGGAGTAGAGAAGGCACAGGGTAAACCACTGCCCCAAAGAGTGGGGAGATAGACCAGGGAATACAGGGAGTCACAGCTTACAGGAGTAGGAATTCACCAGCAGAAAATGCCCAAGGAACCAGAGCCAGTACAGGAAACCCTGGACTGTAACTGACAAATTGCTGGAGGCTCATTGTGGACAACTCTGAGAGTTAAAACCTCTAAGGGGACACAGCCATCAGGAGGCCTCCACAGTTTTGTGCGATTTACCTTCAGGAGCCTCCACAACTTTGTGAGATTTAACTCCAGGTCCCCACAGTAAATATCAGAGAAAAAAGTCCCCTTTAGCTTCTGGCAGAGGAGAAGGGGAAAAGGAACCACTGTGGAAAACACCGGATGTACTCTGTTCTACTTATAAGGCCTGCCCTCAGTGGGAACTAGTTATCAGGCACTAAGGTGATGAAGTATCATCAGCATCTAACTGACCTGAGGGAGAGAAACAGAAACTCTTATGAAGCTCACATTCCAGAGGTATACTCATGAAAAGTCAGAAACCTAATTTTAGGACTACAGAATGCTTCCCCTCCCCCTACACCTCAACACCACATTACTAAGGCCTATTTACAGCAGTTCTGTTTACCCACGACATCATGTCTGGCTAACAAGAAAAAATTACAAGGCACACCGAAAGGCAAAAAACGAAATTTGAAGAGATAGAACAGGCATCAAATCCAGACATGCCAGGAATGTTGGAATTATACTGGGAATATAAAACAACTGTGATGAATATGCTAAGGGCTCTAATGAATAAAGGAGACATCAAGTAAGAACAGATGGGAAATGAAAGCATAAAAATGGAAATCCTAAGAAAGAACCAAAAAGAAATGCTGGAGATAAAATTGCTGTAATAGAAACGAAAAATGCCTTTGATGGTTTTTTTTTTTTTTTTTTTGGTAGACTGGACATAGCTGAGAACAGATTCACTGAACTAAAGGATGTAACAGTAGAATCTTTGAAAACTGACAAGCAAAGAGAACAAAGACTGGGGGGCAAAAAACACAGAATGAATTATCCAAGGACAGTAGGACAACTACAGCAGGTGTAACATACATATAATGGGAATACCGGAAGGAGAAGAAAGAGAGAATGGAACCAAAGAAATATTTGAAACTATAATGATTGAGAATTTCCCCCAAATTCATCTCAGGCACCAAACCACAGGTCCAGGAAAAATACCAAAGAAAGTACACCCTACACCTAGGTTTACAATTTTTTACTTTTTTTTTGGAGTTATAATTTTAAAAAATACATATAATATATTTAAAATATATAACATGATAGTTTGATAAATGTATACATTGTGAAAGGAGTTCCTCAGTCAAGTTAATTAATAACTCACTACCTCACAGTTGCCTTATTTGCGGGGGGTAGGTGTTGTTGGGGAATGCTTAAGAACTACTCCCTTAGCAAACGTTTTCAACTAGATTCACCATTCTATCATTAGATCCCCAGAACTTATTCATCTTATCCTTAAAAGTTTGTACCCTTTTACCAACCTCTCCACATTGCCCCAAACCTCAAACCCTGGCAGCCATCATTCTATTCTCTGTTTCTGAGTCTGACTTCTTTTTTTCCCTATGAGTGACTTTATAGAACAAGCTTGGCTCGTTATTTCTATGATTTGACTTTATATTTTATGAGTAATACCATGCAGTATTTATTTTTCTCTGTCTGGGTTATTTCACTTAGTATAATGCCCTCCAGGCTCATCTATGTTGCCACAAATGGCAGGCTTCCTTTCTTTTTTAAGGCTGAATAATATTCCATTTTTGTGTATATTCACCATATTTTCTTTACCTCTTCATCAGTTGATGAACATTTAGGTTGTCTCCATATCTTTACTGTCATGAAAATTGCTGCAACAGACATGGGAAGACAGATATCTGATCAAGACATTGATTTCATTTCCTTTAGAAATATAGTCAGAATAGGGATGGTTGGATCATATGGTATTTCTATTTTTAATTTCTTAAGGAACTTCTATATTTTTCCCATATTGATTGCACTTATTTACATTCCACCAACAGTGTACAAGGTTCCTCTTTTCTCCACATTCTTGTGAACATTTGTTTTCTTACCTTTTTCATAACAGACATACTAACAAGTATGAAGTAATATCTCATTGTGGTTTTGATTTGCATTTCACTGATGATTAGTGCTGCTGAGGATCCTTTCATGTGTCTGTTAGTCCTCTGTATGTCTTCTTTGGAAAAATATCTATTCAGGTCCTTTGCCCATTTTGTAATTTTTTTTCCTATTAAGTTATATATGTTCCCCATATATTTTTGATATTAACCCCTTATCCAATATACGGTTTGCAAATATTTTCTCTCATTCCATAAACTGCATTTTCATTTTTTTGATGGCTTCTTTTGCTCTACAGAAGACTTTTAGTTTGAAGAACAACATCAACTAAGGCCTGAATGACACAGAGAAATTGGCTATGTGCCATGGAAGGAAGGACGTTGTAGGTATAAAACTCTAGGAGAGAGAGCCAACCTAGTGCATATGAGAAAAGGTGTGCTTGTGGCTACTAGGAAGACTGTGGAAGCTGGATGATAAAGCTGCATGAGGTGAGGACAAACTTGGGAATTTGCTGTTTATCTTTCGTTAATGTGGAGCTACTAAAGAAATTTAAGGAAGAGAGTGAAATGAAAAGGTCTGTCTTTGAAAACATCAGGTTATGATGTAAGGAGAAAGTAAAGAGAGAAGCTCAGTGGGTGGTGGGGGGGTTGGGTAGGGGTGAATGAGGCAGGCAGCTGTCCCAACATCATCTCTTGAGGGATGAGGAAGACATGCAAGGCTGTGACAGTGGGGATAAAGTTTGGACACTGTCGATAAACAGCAAGTGCTAAGCATTTTATGAGTGTTACTTCATTTAATCCTTTCAATGCATTGTTAAAATTGAGGAAACCAAAGTTTAAGAGGTTAAACAATTTGCACTTAGCTTCTGAGTTATAAAGCTGGGATTTGAATTTTTAAGTCTTTTTTTTCTCCCAAAGCCCAAACTTTAACTACAAGAAGTATTAAGGAGGATGGGGGCTAATGGGGGGTGGAAGTGGGAGGGGAAAATGGAGAAGGGGAGGTAGATGAAAAGGAGTTGTTTGTTTTATCACATGCAGAAAAAGTGAAATGAAATAAAAGTGTGTTGGGCCAAGTCTGAACTCTTGTTTGTGATAGTTCAAAGACTAAAATTTTAATATAAGATACTCTTTTCTTCATGCTCATATTATTTTGTGGAGTCAGCTGTCTTTCAGTTACAAATACTCCAGTGACTAAGTTTAAATAATAGTGGCTTTAAAATATTCTCAATTAAACACACCTTGATCCCTCCTCAAATTCATGCTATCCTCTTAATTTTACGTTATTTTTATTTTAAGCTCTTTGAATATTGGGATATGTCTCTCACAGATAAACAGAAATGACCATATATACAGTGCCTGACTCAAACCAGGCAGTGCATAGAAGCAGAAAATTCATGGGGCACCTGGGCGGCTCCATCACTTAAGCGTCCAACTTTTGGTTTATGCTCAGGTCATGATCTCAGGGTCCTGGGATGGAGCCCCACAGGATCCCCACTCAGAGGGGAGCCTGCTTCAGGATTCTCTCTCTCCCTCTGTCCCTTCCCCCATGCCATGCCACTCACTCATTCTGTCTCTCTAGAATAAATAAACCTTAAAAAAAAGAAGAAAATTCATTTATGTTTTTTCTCATGTAATCATCACAACTGATCTCTAAGTTGGTAAGTATTTACTGGACCTGGTTTACGTGCCACTCCAGGTTTGCTCAGTCTACCTACCCCTAGACCTTAGCTACTTCCCAGTAAAAATCTCAGTATACAGCCTCATATGCCTTATCTCCTTAAACAGCCTCTAGGGTAAAGCCTGGGTTTGGACACAACTTCCACTTTACCTGCCGTTATCCATCCCAGTCCTACCTACCAGTAGGTTCATCTCCTCCACCCACTTCTAGGTTCAGGTGAAACACTTCTGGCTGTCCCAAACTATCTAGGCTGACTAGGTAACAAAACTCAGGATGGACTGGGGGGGGGGGGCGGAGAGTTAAGGTCTCTCGGGACTAAAGAGGACCAAGGAGAAAGAGCACATGGGAAGGAGTTGGCAGATAACTATTTCTTCTCTTTATCTTTCTGTAGTATGTTGAGTCATGGTGATGCCATATAACCTGTCTGGAAGATACCCTACATGAGATGACATTGTCTTCTTGTGAAACTGTAGCCACCTTGGTAATAATGGACCATGGTGGATTTGCTTCTGGGGATTCCCTGCTTCTTCCCCCTTTTCTCCCTCACTCTTACTGCCACAGAATTGTACCTCCCAATAAAGACTGGCACACAAACTCTACCTTAGGCTCTCTAATAGAGAACTTGCCTACAACAAACTATTATTGTTGTTGTGTTATTATTATCAGCCAAACAGCCTTTGTTGTTGCTACACTGTTATTGTTATTACGATTCAAGAAATTAAACCTGAGGCCACACAACTAATAAAGAGCTTACCTGAGATTTGAACTCTGGTCAGCTTGACATCAGATATCTGCCTGGTACATCACAGCTATTTCCAGGTTCATGGATGGCATTAGTGATTGCTGTGAGTTGAACGGTGTCCCTCCAAGAGCTATGCTGAAATCCTAATCCAGTACCTCAAATATGACATGTTTGGAAATAAGATCATTGCAGATATAATTAGTTATATAATTATAGTTATTATATGGTTAGAAGATGATGTCATACTGGAGTAGGATGCACCCCTAATCCAATATGACTGGTTTCCTCATAAGAGGAAAAGAGACACAAATAGACATGCATGATAATAGTAAGTGACAACAGGAGAGACTAAAGTGACATGGCTATAAGCCAAGGACTGACAGCCATCACCAGAAGCTAGAAAGAGGCAAGAAAGGATTCTCCCATACAGATTTCGGAAAAAACATGGCCCAACTTACACCATGATTTTTGACTTCTACCTGCCAGAACTGTGGGAGGAGAAATTTCTGTTGTAAGCCACCTGGTTTGCAGAATTTCACTACCGCAGCCCCTGGAAATATACAGCAATTCTTGACAAGTGTCAGGGGACTTGTTCCAGGATACATCACCCCATATTTGGTCATGAGTTCACTTAAAATTTATCGACCTTTCTTTATGATCCTGAAAATCATAGATCTTTACCAAAAAAAATTTTATAGTAAAGTAAAACAATAAAAGCTTCATAAATTCTATAACCCAGAGCTAACTGTGTTATTACCATTTTAAAATATTACTTTTAATTTTTTATTATGAAAATTTTCAAGTATACATAAACAAGAGAGATTATTATATTAAAACATACTCTTCTGGGGTGCTGGGTGGCTCAGTTGTTAAGCATCTGCCTTCGGCTCAGGTCATGATCCCAGGGTGCTGGGATCCAGCCCTGCATCGGGCTCCTGCTCAGCCAGGAGCCTGCTTCTCCCTCCCCGCTCCCGCTGCCTGTGTTCCCTCTCTAGCTGTCTCTCTCTCTGTGTCAAATAAATAAATAAAATCTTAAAAAAGAGAAAAGGAAAAAGCCTTTAAAAAAAATAAAACATACCCTTCACCTAACTTAGACAGTTACCAGTATCTGGGCAATCTTGATTCATCTACTACGACCCATTATTCTTTCACTCCACTGGCATATTTTAAATCAAACCCAAGATATCGTATAATTTTCTCCATAAATAATTCAATGTCTCTAAAAGATTATGAATCTATTTGCTAACCTAATCACAATACCATTATCACACTTCATGTGCTTTAAAATGTTTTCCATATCACCTAGTCAATATTCCATCTTCCTCAATTATTTTTACTATTTTGTTTATATAGATGGGATTTTTTATTTATTTTATTTTTTTATTTTTATTTTTTTAAAAAATTTTATTTATTTATTCATGAGAGACAGAGAGAGAGAGAGAGAGAGGCAGAGGGAGAAGCAGGCTCCCAAGGAGCAGGGAGCCCGAAGCGGGACTCGATTCCAGGACCCTGGGATCATGACCTGAGCCGAAGGCAGACGCTTAACCATTTGAGCCACCCAGGCGTCCTAGATGGGATTTTTTTTAAAACAATGTCCAATACATATCATTTGGTTGACATTTCTTAAGTCTCAATTTATTGGTCCCTTTCCTTTCTTTATTTGTTGTTCATGTCATTAATTCGTTGAAGAAGTCAGTCATTGTCCTGAAGAGCCGTTCACATTCTGAATTTTGCTGTTTCTCTGTGGTGTTTTTCAACATACTGTTTTCTCCTGTATGTGTGTCCTAAAAACTTGTAAGTAGATCTCAAAGCTTTGGCAGGGATAATTTATCAGTATAGGTGACACTGAATAATTTCTATTGTATCTATTATCAGTAAACACATCTCTTTCTGGTGTGTGTATGTTTGTGTGCATGCTGCTAAACTTGAAAGGTGTTTACAACCTGATCTATCCATTGCAGAGCTTCTTACCAGTTTTTTGATATTTGGTATTGGTCTTAATAGCTCTTAATTATCTTTTTTTATTTATTAGTAGATACAAAGTGGTAATCTAATTTTATCATTTCTTCTACATTTATTATTAGAAACTCTTCTATATAAAGCACTCTGCCCATATTAAGGTACAGTTTGCACAGAAAGGTAAGAAACATGTGTGATTCCTTTCTTTATTTACCATTTTTTATATCATTATGTGCTCACATATTTTACATTTTGGTACATTTCAATCCAATGCCCTTATCACTACTTTTAATGTTCACATTCCCATCTTCTCTGGGATGGGATTGTGCCCTTAAAAATAACCATAATTTCTTTTTAATGTAAGCACAGGCTTCCCTGTTTGGTGGTTCAAGATGTTCAAGGCTCATACATTTTCTGCCACAAACCTGGACTCAGACGTCTCTTCAAAGTGTCCTGATTCCTTTTATTAGGAAAAGGCAACTAGAGACCACCATCTGTATGTGGGGACTATTCACTAATACTGGAATGGTCATTGTCTCCAAACCTTTTCATGGACAGACCTAAAAATATGGTGTTAAGATAAAATACATTTTCAGTTCATTCTGATAAATTCAATTCAAATGTTGGATGAAATGCTTTTGCTTAACTTCTTTGAATTTATATTTGCATTTCTTTTCTTTTAACAAATAAAATCCTATTTTCTAATGATATAAAAAATATTTGCTTTATCCCCAAATAGTATCCCAAAATATGTGGGTAAAAACTCAAAAATAACAATATCAATATGAAAATATTATTATAGATAACATTTTAGGACTTTTTTGGCATATCTTTGTCATTGAGATATATTCCACAAAGCTTGTACAAATTATTAGAATTCAAAGTTTCTTGAAATAATTCTTCTTCATATCGTTAAGCCACCAACTTTATACACAGGTTCTTTTGTTTCATTTTCCTTTGGAATTCAGGATTTTTTTCCCCAATTTTATATTATTATATAAAACTGTTGCCTGCTTCTAAATTCAAAACTAAAATAATCAAAACTGTTTCTTTTATCTTATTTCTTTCTTCCTTCCTTCTGTAGCTTGCCAATACTATCATTTTTTATTTTACCTTTCCTTAGTTGTTTTTGTTGCTGAAAGATGACTTACTATCCATTCTGTTCTGCACCTTTCCCGGAGTGTAATTGTTTAGTATTCCATCATACAGATTTAACTATAATTTTGTTTCATTGGTCCTATATTAATAAGCATTAAGGCTTTTTTTCCCGCTATTAGGAAGAATGCTATAATAAAGTATTTTGTACATAAATCTTTGACTCTCCTCTCATTATTTCTTCAGGATAGAGTCCCAGAAGTATAATTTCTAATTTGAGTGTAAATTTTTTAAGCTTGGTCATTTAAGTGCCAAGTTGCTTTGCCCAGATTTGGTATGCAAGAGCACTTTCTCTCCCATACCAATTGAAGTCCCAATTGTCTGCACTGACAGTCTCACATGAATATGAAAGTCATTATGGTATAGCCCATTTCTGTAACATTTCTTTCTCCAGTGAATTTCATCAAGTTAAAAGGTAATGAAATTTTCTATGAAATTTCAAATCATTCAAATCAATACTATAATGCAGAACCTTTAAAATATAAACCCATAAAATTTCTGCATTATGCCTTGGCATTTCCAGAATGATGTGAAAGTTTTATTTCTGATTTCCTTGTTCTTTCTAGTCTCTTAGCACAAAGTTTTATGGGAAAGAGGTCACAACATTCCTAAAAGCTTCCTTTCCAAGTTAGAATCCCACTCAGATCTGACTTTCTGTTCTTTTATTCTCATAATCCCTCCCCAACAAAATTTACCTGTTTCATGTCAGCTACCATAAATGGAGCTTCATAAATGAAAAGGAGCTAATCTGATAAATTGATGCAAAACACAAAATCATCTGTCAAACAAAATCAAACACAAAGTCAACTGTGTTGGATGGCTACAGCAAAACTAATATGATATAATTGTAATACTAGGCATCCGCACCATGGAGCGATCCTACCACATTTGGAATATTTATTAATGAAATAATTATTAAGTATTAAATACCAGATGCTATTCTAGGATACCACGGTTACCTACCTTGATAGACCATACAGTCTAGAGGGTGATACAGGTACATAGTCCCTGGCAACCCTGGCAAAATGTACTTGATATTCAGTTTTGAATCCCAGGCATTAAGAGCAATATTGGCAAACGAATATGTACAAAGGAGTGACCAGGGTAGTAAGAGTAATTCAGCCGAATCTTATGAAAAAAAAAAACAAAAACATCTAGAGAATGGAATATTTCGCTTAGGAAGTATAGATGGATTAGGATAGTTCTTTGGAGGTATAAATTCTTGTGAGGATTCTTGAACTAGAAAATCACGTTCTAGACAAGAACTTAGCTAATGGTTGCCAGTTATTTCCTTTTAGCACTATACACTTTGTCAAGTGTACATAAAAGGACATACAGTCAATCCTCACTTTGCACAAATAAACTGAAATCAATGCATATCAGAAGTGTGTGGGGGAACCTGGCTGGCTCAGTCGGTAGACCAGTAGCTTTTGATCTCAGGGTTGTGAGGTCAAGTCCCACATTGAGTATAGAGATTGCTTAAATAAACAAACTTAAAAAAAAAAAGTATGTGGGAACTGTGCAAAGCAAGGACTCAGTTCCTATATACACATATTCACACATCTGTGCTAACAGGGTGCTGTCAAAGTGAGGACTGCCTGTACTCTACTTGAACTCAGTGTAGCGCTGTGTGGTCTCAGTGCACGCTCTCTCCCTAACATGGTCTGGTGACACCTGAAAACATTTGTGACACCCTTAGAATTTCTCAGAACAGGATTTGAAAACTAAAACTAGAACACCATGAGGGAAAACACTTGCTTGCTTTTTCTCCTATTGTACGCCTATTCCTTAGCAATGAATTTAGAAAATAATCCAATTAGAGCTCCATACAAAAGCTATGTATGAGTTTGTGAAATTAATAAACTAGTCTACCTTCTTTTGGATAGATGCCAGATTACAGTCTGTTAATGTCTCTTTTGCTATCTCTCTCACTGAACATACAACAGTTGGCATTAATCATTTGTGAAAATTTGGGTTAAATATCTGCCCATGTCCTCCAAAATAATAAATTCCATGTTTCAATGATTGTGTTTAGCTTGATCTTTATATTATCCAAAAACGTCTATAAATAGGTACTCACTAAATATTACTGATTGGATGAACTGAATAATGTAAGGAATCAAAGAGAAAAGGAAGAAAGGTTAGAAGTGAGAAAATAGTCTACTAACTTATAGACTTTATACATTAAACTCTATAGATATGGCAACAGGTGCAAATAGGTTAGAAGGTGAAACTAATGTCTCTTACAACTACCATACGATCAGTATGGCCTGTTACCGAGTTTACTCTGTGCTAGGCCCTATGTCAAGATCTTTATGAGTTTCATCTTATTTAATCTTCAAAATACATGGATGAAGTAGTAACTTTTTATTATCCACAGTTACCATTTCAGAGAACACCTGGGTAAAGTGCTGCTAACACTTTTTAGTAAGTGCCTCCATGTTTTGAAAACACCATTAGAACCTCATAATTCTCTAAAATAGACAACTTTTAGCATGATAGTCCTCGACCTTTTTTGAATCATAAATTTCAGACTCTGTTTTGGACTGGAACGGTAGATTTGGAGAAGGCATAATTCTCATTTCAAAATCATACCACTTTCCATCCTCTGGGAATGTACAGACCACTCCTACTTATTTCCATAAAAGGAATGCATAGGAAATGGTCCCTGCTAAGCATGACAAGGCCAAAAAGACATGCTGTGTCTCCTTTTCTTCCAAGAGTGGCTTGAGAAAGCAAATAGTGCAAGATATTTTCTTTTTGTCAATCTTTTTTGTCCAAAGGGAAGAGTCAAGTTCAATGAAATATGACAAAGTGCTTTGAGATCTGAGGAGCAAATTATACCAATTCAAAGCATTTCATGTAAGTTAAAGGTGGTTTCATGTCCTTCAAAAAGAGTATCAATTTCCCCTTTCATAGGTTTGTGCTTCGAAATAGTAGAGAAATCAGAACCTTATAATTTAATCTTTTCTGCTTTGGGGGACACTTGCAAAGATTTGGGGAATAATAACATGATGCCTTCTACTCTGAACTTTTATGTTCTGTATCCCCTGTGGATTTCCTAAAATAAGACTGAGGCTACTGAGAAGAATATTGCTTTCTAAATGAAGCCAATAACTTCTTGACAATTCTTCATTAACAAAATTCACAATTTAGGGGCACCTACTGAGCAGTGAGTGCAATGTATTGACAACTTGAGCAGTTACTGAAAACCTGGAGCAGTCATCCTTGCCAGTGTTAAGTGCATTTTTAAAAACAATTTTTGCTGATACTCCCCAAGAGGGTAAGTAATAAATAGACCCATCTTCTGTGCTTCTATTTCTGTTACATTAATCTTGGAGTTTAGTATTATTGTAATCATTCTTTTATATGTGGTAAATGAAGTCCCAAAATCTCTGGGGACCCTTTTTGAACTGCTTTCTTGGAGTGCAGGGGTACCAACTGTAGCATCTGCGTTTCAGTATAAAGTATGTTTTACGGAAGTGTAAAATATGTTTCATCTCCAAAGTAACTCGAGAGTCTATTAAATATAAGAGCCTTCGCCATCGCAATCACATTTAAGGAGATTAGAAAGAAACAAAAGACTTCCACCACAAAGACTAACTGCTGAGTGCTTGCTTTTCCTCTTTTCTTTTAATCCCTTTGTGTTGCATTATTGAACAGGCCTCTTGGCTCCAGACTATACATCCTAATCACCGGTGCTCCCATCACCTGCCACATGCCTTCTTCTTGCAAACCAGATCCCAAATGCCAGGTTTCTGAGTGCCTGAAGGGCAACAGCCCTAAGAGGATTGCTCAGATTTAAGCAGGCTTCTTGCCTTTTGGTAACTGCCTCTATGATTTGAGAATTACACAGAAGCTCAAAATCCCCTAAACTAAAGGCACCTTTTCAACTAGTAGTCCTTAACCCTCTTTGGACACTAGACCTTTTGGAGTCTCCAACACAGGTTATTTATCCTTTCTCCAGGGGAAAGAAAAGCATATACACATAGAGTATTATATACAATTTCCAGGATATTAGAGTGGATATTTCTTAAATTCTGTTTTTATTGACCTCACCGGGGGTCTGAGATGAAAAAGGCAAAATGGATTCCGGCTTGTCTATGGCATTTTTATTACAAAAGATGTCCTCCCCCAATTTGGATAGTGAATACTAGCTTCTGAAACGGACAAATCCTGAAATCTTAGAGGTATAACATAGTTATTTGGTGTGTGTGTGTGTTTGTTTTGTTTTCTCTCCCCAGGTCTGATGTGGAGTGGGGCATCGGGTAGAAGGTGTGGCTCCAAGATCACAACAATGGGAGAGAAAGATGGTGATGGCAGACCATACAGGAAATTGATCACCTCAGGCCCTGAGTGTTGAAGTCAGTTTTGCTTATAGAACTAGTCACATGTTCCAAACCCATCTGCAAGAAAAAACAGACAATGACAAGACAACCGAATATTTGGTGCGCATTATCAGATATATTGGCATCTATTATGTCTCTGTCTTCTAACTTCTCTTGAGAGAGAGAGACAGAGAAAGAGAGACAGATAGAGAGAGAAACCAAGGCCATACTACTACTCAGAGTTTAGAAAGAGAGCTAATTGTTCCTCAAAAGAAAGAAATCAAAATGTAACTTTATGCTGGTTAAGAGCATTCTCTTGGAAGAATGTTCTGATTCCTTGGAATGCTCACCTAAATAAGAGAAAATACCCCAGCTTGTTATAATTAGAATCTCCCTTCTTTTGACTAGATCTTACAATAAAACAGTATATTGAGAGATAAGCTCTTCCTCCATAACACACACACACATACACACACACACACACACACGCGCGCGCGCATGCATAAGTTGGCCTTGATACTGTTGATGTGGTACCTCAAACCCCAGCTTTAACCTCTGGCTTTCTCATAGAGGGACAGATGAGAACTTGCATGGCTGAGCTATGCTTTAAGAGGAACAATTGATACTCCAATTGAAACTCATTGAACACTTGTATTCAGGAGAAGTGTGTCAGGTTGCACTACTCTTTGACAACTGCAGCAAAGAGGAGAAAAAAGGAGAGATTGTGGTAGCTTCATCAAGGTTCTACTGGGTTGTTTCTGATAGAAGAGCTCTTTTTGGCTTGAGGACAGTTTCCTCTGAGCATGCATGGGGAGAGACAGAAAGATGTATCTCTTCCTCTTCTTATAAGGCCACTAATCCTACCAGTTTGGACCCCATTCTTATGACCTCATTTAACCTTAATTACCTCCTGAAGACCCTGTCTCCTAATACATCCACAATTGAGGGTTAGGGCTCAACATCTGAATTTTGGGGGGACACAATTCAGTCCATAGCAAGTTGATACTCAGATGGCTTCAGTTTTAAGGGGGTAGAAAATTCTCTTTTCTACAGTCCCCTATTCCTAAAGCTGGCCTAAAGTGAACCTTTTATTTATTCATATCATCAATAACTACTTATTGAACTCTTTCTATGTGGCAACCATTAGGCACTAATGATACAATGGTAGGCAAAATAGACAAGGCCCCTTCTCTTATCATGTTTATGGAATAATGGAGGAGGCAGACTTGACCAAATTATGACATAAACGTTCCGTTAATAAGGCTATAATAAATACTATGAGAAAAAAGTAAAGAGCTATCAGTGTTTGAAGGAAACATGATTAAAAGGTGTTGAATGCTGCCAAGAGGCCAAATCATGTGGTCCTTACCTTCTAGCAATCATCTGAGATTTTAGAGCCAGAGCAGCTCCAGGGGTGGCACCAGCACTGGAGCCGGATTATGAAAGGCTGAAGAGTGAATAAAAAAGTGAAGAAATCAAGACAGTAGTAGATGCTTTTTGTTTTCTTTTGTTTGTTTCCAAAGGGGGAGAAGTTTGGCCATTAAATGGGAAAAGTTATAATCTTTTCTGGAAATTCTGCCATTTCCTATCAGAAGTTCTATGGGCCACTGGTCTCCATAGGAACACAGCCCCCATAAAACTGACCAGCAGAAAATGCCCACCAAATATCCCATGCCATCCTCAAGAAACTGAGCTGAAACGTGTTTCTCAACATTCCTCGACTCCATAAAAATGAATCTTGTTACAACTGAGAATTTGTACTTGTAGATTTTTTAAAAAGAAGAAAATACAGAAAAATGAACATTGCTCTTTTTCCACTTAAATTAGTGTAGCTACTCCTCCCTAACCTAAATAAAATTTTTAAGAAAAATTAAAACTTTCATCACCTATTTCACGTATTTAGAGACCAGCCATTTTGATGGAATGCTTTAGAAAACATCTTATGCGTCCTTCTCCTTCTAAAGTGAAATCTAGCATACCTCATTCTATTCTTAAAGACTTGTTGTCACCAAGAACATTGCTCGTTGACTGTGCGGGTTTTAAAATACGAAATTAGGATAAACAATGCTAAAAGATTCCAATTGTGATGCTCTTTTGAGATTTTGCACCTGTATTATATGGTTTTTCTCTTCTTTCTTTGCCAACTGAATCTCCAACTCCTGATTCCCCAGATAGCAGATACCCCAGTGCCAGGCACCTAAAAAGTGCTGAACAAAGACTCCATGAAAGAATAAATATCAGCCCCCATTTCTTCTTGTGCCTGCTGTCAGTGTGCCTGCTTCTCACCATCCTACTCACTTATGGTGCCTCTAATTTCCTTCAAGCTGGAAACCCAGCTAAGTAATTATGTTATAACGGTCTAAGATAGAAGTCAACAGAACTACTAAGTAAGCAGAAATAACCATCTCCCCAAGTGAAGCACAAGAAACAAAGTTCAACCCTTTAGAAAATTCCAAGTTATTTTTTGTTTGCCTGTCATTTATCGAGCATTTCATAATTTTTGAAGTTGTTGAAGAAGTGATCCTCAGATAAGAGAAATAGAAATAAATTGATATAATTTCAATTAGTTTAGTGTAACACTTCTAGAATTCCCAGATTTCTTACCAGCGTCTTTAGGTAGCCACATTAATTTTTCTTTGAACTCGTGCATATGAAACTACTAGTCTATCATAAATAATCAAATATTAGATTTCAAAGAAATCCTATTGTATACCTCCCTTACCCCCATGTATCAATTACTAACCCAGCTAAGATTATTTCTGGAGTATCTCTTGATACTATCCAACTTTGTCATCCCATTGTTGTTACCTCAGGGAGTATGTTACTATCTCTGCCCTAAACTACCAACATCCCACCACCTGATTTCCTTGATGCCTCTCTTTCTTCTTATCCATTCCTCCTCCACACAACATCTGCAGTAACCTTTCTAAAGTTCAAAGTCCTTTTATTTAAACTCTTTAATGTCTTCTGAACACTCACAGGATAAAGCCTGCACTTCTCATGGCAAAAGAAGGTTTTTTAGGATTTGGCCCCAGCTTACCTTTCCAGCCTCATCTCCTACCATCTCTCCCTCCTCCCTTTGAACTCCAACCCAGTAAAGCTAATCCTCAACCCCTGGACAATCTCTTTACCTCTTACCTCTCATTGTTTCCCTTTGCCCAGTTAACTTACACTTCCTGTTCACCTTGACTTATATATCACCTCTTCCTGGTATCTTCCTTCACAAACACTTCTAGAAAAAAAAGTTGGGGACCTCTCATATATTTCCATGGCTATCCATGCTCAACCCTAACATAATGTATTTCACACATGTTAGTCTTTCCTGATTTCCTACCTGTCTTGTCCATTAAATCCAATGTTCCTGGACATCACTGGTTTGTTCATTTTGGTGTCCTTTCTACCTAGCAACGTGTCTTCTAGAACATAGCCAATACTCAATAAATATATCTTAAATAAATGAATAATGTCATTTAGAAGAGAAAGTTCCTTTCTCCTCCAACAGTATTTCTGTATGGACCTTACACAATATTATACTAGACACCAATAAAACTCATGTTTTCAAAATGTGCATTAAAATAAATACCTCTCTTTATTTTATATATTTAAATATTAAACCCTTAGGTGAGAGGGACAATGTTTATTTCATTCTTACTTTTATAGCACCTTAAATAGGTGTGAAATTACTTTGTTGACGATGATAGTGCTGATAGAATTTTCAAAGACCTGAGTGCACTTCTGTGTTGTATAACCCTTAGACAATTCAGAGGAGTTGACCCAATCTGACACCAGCATACACAGTCATGGACTACACTATTTCATATGTCTTTGTTCAGAAAAGCAATGCAACTCCAATGTGACTTCAGCCCAAGCTTTTTGTTTTTTCTTGACAATCTTCCTGTTTCTCCTAGAGATGGTACACAAGGAACCCATTCTTTAAGAATACATCTTAATTAGGATGCCTTCAAATTATAGGAACAAACCACATTTTGCTTCCTAACACCTCCAAAACACTTTACAATTTACATTAATTAGACAACCTGGGTGGTGTTCTAACAGGTACATTAATCTGACTCCTCCTTAGAGTGAATCAGGCAATTAAGATTAAGGTTATTGTCAGAATGGGGAAGGAACTCTTCCCCATGCTGAATTACATCTCTGTTTGTGATTAACCTCTTTCCCAACAGGTTTTTACAAAACAAAGAAAATGGGCCTCTGAATAAGAGTGTGTATTTTCCATCCTCTGCTGATTTGGAGCCTCGACTGGGACAATTATTATACAGTGTTATCTGTTGTTCAGAGTTGGAGAGAAAAAAAAGTGACAATCCTATTAACAAGAAAGGCTAAGTCAGAGATTCTTCTATTGGGAAGTCATATTAAGCAATTCCAGGCATGCAACCATTTTTAAATTAATTCACAAAGGCAGCCCAAGTGTATTATACTTACCATTATAGTCTTTCTGTGCCTATTACTGCATGTACTTGTCCATTACTTTTTGTCACTTCTTTTACCAGGAGGGAAATTAAAGACAACTTCAATGTTACCTAAAACTTTAAAATTTCCCCTAAATTTTAAATACCAGTTGTTCAAAACTGAAACCAATCTCTGGACTTTAGCCAATAATAAAGGTGCTGATCTCAGAGGCAGATGACACACTGGCTAATCATTAAGTCTTTGGAGTAGATAGCTGGATTACAAGATTAGCCCTGTGACTAACCAATTATGTAATCCTGATTCACCTCTCAGAGTTTCCACTTCCTCTCTACAAAAGTAGTAACAATAGTACCTACCTCATAAGACTGTTGTGAGGATTGAGATAATTAACACGAGATACTGTGAGAATTGAGATAATGAAATGTGTTAATGAACTCTGTGCCTTACGGTGGAGGAAGTACTCAATAATATTTTGATATTGATATTATCACTGTGATTTGATAACATTTGTCCCCTTTAGGCGTGTGTAGTGTGGTCCGGTTCACTAAACAGGCTAAATCCTGTAATTGGGACCAGTGCATTATTTTTAATATATTTTAAGAAGTTTAATGTTACCCTTCTGGAGATGAATAGCCAATGTTATGCTTCCTTTGGACATCAATAGATCCTGACTTGACTGAGTGGCAGGTGAAAAACGAAAGTACTTAAGCGCCACCTGGTGGCACATTCTTGACTTTGGCTCCTGTTCTCTCCACTACCAATATTTTCAGGAATCCCATAAAGATCATGCAAAATGAAGTCTTGGCCCATTAAGTTAATTAAGCACTACTCGGCACCATGGTGTGTATGGCCCAGTCTAAGAATTGTCATGATCCAAAAATGAGACTAAATTTAGAGTAACGTCTCTCTTTTAACTGTGAATTTAGTCACGGCCAAACTCATTAGAATGATTTTAGATTATGTGATTTCTGGGGTAGGCACACCAAAATTAACTTATAAATTGAATGTTCACATAATCTAAAACACTTATCCACCGTTCATTAAAATTTAAATAAAATTTTTTTCTCTGGTGCTGGTACTCTCTGCCAAACTATGAATTCAACTTTCTCACCAGCATGTGTCCCATCCCAAACCAAAGCACAGCAGGGTATTGAGTGGTTAGTATGGGGGGGGTCTCACTTTTCCCCTTAGCTTTCAAGATTCTGCGTATGTAATAGTTCTTCCCTAGTCCTGCAAGCCAGCTGTGACATAGTGACAAGATGGAGCCTAGTGGATCAATAATAATAATAATCCAGCTACCAAGTAGGTAGGGGCATAAGTTTCATTGACTTTAGTGGGCAATTTGTGCACTTCGTGCAATGTGGCCACATACGTCTCGGACTAGAAGGGAAAAGATGGCAGTATATCCATTAATGCAGGTGGTGGCAGCCAATTAGTGAAATTAGAATAACCTTGTCCAAAGATTCATATTTCCAAAGGTACTACAAGCATCGTCATTGGACGTGCTTTCCTTTAAATGGGAAGTTCTGACTGTAAATGGATAGCTCTCTCGTGGCCCAATTAAGTTGCCTCTTTAACCTTTACTTTTTTTTACAAGTTGGATTAGTTTAATTATAGTCTTTCAGTACCTACAGAAGAATCTGGTTAGTTACACTGAGAAAGTGCATGAGTGCTTAAGAATAATGTTCTGAAGTTTCACTAAAGTAAGTCTGATTTGGAAACTGTCCAAAGAAGTTGATTACATGAACTGCCATTATGGCTCATAATGTCCCCCATCCATTCCCTCCTCTCCATTCCCAAGGCTAGTACCCTGGTTTAGACTCTTGTTATTTCTTGCCTGAGCTATTTCAAAAGTCCCTGTTTTTACAGGTGCCCCAGTCTCAAATCTTTATCCCTCAAATCTGTATCATATAGTGTAGCCAGAACAATCTTCATGTAATGAGCTTCTTCTATTGTCATCTTCCCACCCAAATGCCATTGTCTAAAAACAAAAGTCAATGTGTATATATATATATATATATATGCACACAGAAATATATGCATATGTGTATACATATATGTATATATATTTCTTTGAATTCATTTCAAGTGGTTTTTTTTCTTTCTTTTTTTATTTAAATTCAAGTTAGTTAACATATAGTATAATATTGGTTTCAGGAGTAGAATTTAGTGATTCATCACTTACATATAACACCCAGTGTTCATCCCAACAAGTGCCCTCTGTAATGCCCATCACCCATTTAGCCCATCCCCCTATCCATGCCCCCCTACAAGCAACCCTCAGTTCATTCTCTATAGTTAGAAGTCTCTTATGGTTTGCCTCCCTCTCTGTTTATATTGTTTTGTTTTTCCTTCCCTTCCCCTATGTTCATCTGTTTTGTTTCTTAAATTCCACCTATGAGTGAAATAATATGGTATTTGTCTTTCTCTGACTTATTTCACTTAGCATAATACATTCTACTTCCATCCACATTGTTGCAAATGGCAAGATTTCACTCTTTTTGATGGCTGAGTGATATTCCAGGGTGTGTGTGTGTGTGTGTGTGTGTGTGTGTGTGTGTGTGTATACATCTTATCTATTCATAGTTTGGCTATTGTAGATAGAGCTGCTATAAATATTGGGGTGCATGTGCCCCTTGAATCATCATTTTTGTATCCTTTGGGTAAATACCTAGTAGTGCAATTGCTGGGTCATACGGTAGTACTATTTTTAACTTTTTAGGGAACCTCCATACTGTTTTCCTCCATACCAGTTTGCATTCCCACCAAAAGTATAAGAGGGTTCCCTTTTCTCTGCATCTTTACGAACATCTGTTGTTTCTCCTGAATTGTTAATTTTGGCCATTCTGACTGGTGTGAGGTGTATCTCATTGTGGTTTTGATTTGTACTTCCCTGAAGATAAGTGATGTTGAGCATTTTTTCATGTGTCTGTTAGTCATTTGTATGTCTTCTTTGGAGAAATGTTTATTCGTGTTTATTCGTGTCTTAACTGGATTATTTATTTTTTTGAGTGTTGAGTTTGATCAGTTTATAGATTCTGGATACTAACTCTTTATCTGATATATCATTTGCAAATATCTTCTCCCATTCTGTCAACTGCCTTTTAGTTTTGTTCATTGTTTTCTTCACTGTGCAGAAGCTTTTTATCTTGATGAGGTCCCAATAGCTCATTTTTGCTTTTGTTACCCTTGCCTCCAGAGACGTGTCTAGTTAGAAGTTGCTGCGGCTGAGGTCACACAGGTTGCTGCCTGTTTTCTGTGAATTCATTTCAAATATTTTTGTTAAAACAGGTTGACATTTTCTCATCAATATTTTCTACTACTAATAGGGTATGATTCACAAATACATACACACAAAGGCATAATATTAAAAAAATCTAAATTCTTATTCTGGGATTCAGAGTCTACCATTGCTCAGTCTTATGATCTTACCAACCTTGTTATTATCATATTACTCCCTTACACACCTTCAAATCCTCATTCAAACTCACTTAATGATTATTCCCAGATGGATACATATTACTGGAAAAAATGCAGACTTTGAGTCAGACAGACTTAGATTTACACAAAAATTCACCTAAGTTATTTTAAGGAAGCTATTCACTATCTTTGAACTTTTACCTCCTTATTAGTAAATAGGAATAACAATACATTTCTCACAGGCTGGTTTTGAAGACTGGATTAAAGTATTTTGATTGGGCTCAGAGTATTCATGTTAGGCCTTCCTCTCTCCATTTTATCTGTATCTAAAGGCATTTTATCTATTTCTCTTTAAGAACATTTAACATTTTCTATACATTAGTAAGGTTTGTTTGTACTATACAATTGACAAACTCCAGGTCAGATATGGAAAAAAAGTTGGCATCCCTATTGCTTCATGCTATTCCCATGTTCATAATTTGACCCCTTTCCCCAGAGCTCAATGAGAACTCAGTATGCCTCAGAAAAGAAAAGGTCAGTATTAGTGTGCTCTAACCTTCTCTGTTAAAAAAAAAAAAAAGAAAAGAAAAGAAAAGAAATGGGGAAATGCAGGCTTAGCCTAGGAATGGCTACTCGGTATCAGAATCAGAGTTGAAACAGAAGGTACTCAGCTCCCTAGACAAGGATTCCTTCCACTCTACCACACTGCACTGATGCTCTGATGCACACATGTTCCTAGAAGCCCCAAAGGCTGCAATGAAGGAATTAAATAGCAGTGAAGTGCACCAATCAATAGACTTAATACAGGGACATACGTGACAGGGAAAGGGGAGGGCTGAGAAAAAAAAATCACCTCAGGTTTCTAAGTGATATACCTTCAGATCAGAAAATATCCTTCTACATATAAGGAAGTCTTTACCTTCAAATCTTACATTGATTCTTTAAGACTTTGATTAATTTTTTCACCATCTAAAACACAAACACTATTATTAGCAACCAGAGGATCTAAGTCTGGGTGATGCCAAAAGATTCTCAATATGGTCTCAGAAGAACATTTAGAACAGAAGCCCACTCTCCAAACGGTTGGCCTAAAGGTCTACAGATGTGAAAGATGTGTATAGGTGGCATTAAACCAGTGAGAAGTTTAAGCATATAAAGAATTAAATTGTGAGATCGTAAAAAAAAAAAAAATCAATAGAGTATACACGGCAGGGGATGGGGGAAGCTAAAGAAGTCTGATTTAAGAAGTAGTGGAGAGACCAAGAAAATGTTTTCTTTTTGAAGGTGAAAGAATTTCAGGACAGAGTCATTTGCTCTAGTGAGACAAAACAACTTAAAGATAGAAAAGTATCCATTTGATCTGAGAAATAAAAGGTCATTATTAACTCAATGAGGCCAGGTTTAGTGGATTGGTAGGGAAATAAATGAATTGCAATAAAGGCAGAGAACGTGATTATTTCTTAAAGAATGTAGCATATAAAGGGAGTAGAAAGGATGTAGCTAGATAGGTACTCAAAGAAGAAAGATTTTTATATATTTTTATTTATGTATTTTTAGTGATAGGACAGATAAGAATGTTACAGGTTAAAAAGAATAAGAGTGTGTATAATGGAAGAAGCTGAAAAATTGAGTTTTGGGATTCTTGGGAACAACACTAACTTTATTGTTTTAAATCCTATTATACAAAGTGATTGTAACCAGACAGGGAAGCGTGATGTCTGGGTTACAGTGCTGATTTTACTATGAACTGACAGCATGACAGGTGTCCTTATTTAAAGACTCCATTTTTGAACATATGAAAAATGAAGCATTTAGAAAATAAAGGAACATTAAGAAGTTAAGGTCAAAAGAAAATGTCAAATCTGTGAAAGGAAAGGACAATGCCTAGAGACAGCAAGATTGGATGCTATGGGCAAGGAGTAATATTAAATCAAAACTTGATCAGCCCAATTACAGCCCAACACAGTTACTTGTTTATGAATTTTTTCGGAAGACATTTGGATTTTTTTTGCCTTGAGAACTATAACCTGTGCAACAACCACACCTTTTTTGGGGAAATTAAAACAGATTTTTTTAAAAAGATACCGAGATCTGTGAAATGCTGTTATTCTTTCACAGCAATGATCAATTTTAGACTATTGATGTTGGCTCATGGTTCATTATTCTTCTAACCTCAAACATAATTTGGGAACATTTTATTTTTTGCAAAAAAGAAGAAGAAGGAGAAGGAGGAGAAAAAAAAGGAGAATAAGGAGAGGGGAGGTGGGAGGAGGGGAAGAAGAAAAGAAATAATTACTCCTCAGTTTATGTATATTTTTGGAGTTCTGAGGGTTATATCCTTCCAAAATACTAGAGTATCAAATAGTCACATAAATCCTCTGACTCCATTTTCTCTTTTTTAACATGAAGAAAGTTGATACCATGGTCTCTCAAATCTCTCTAGTGTAGAAAACTGAATTGTCATCACTCTAACATGTCCTGGGAAGCCCAGAAACTTTTGTTATCACAGTCAAATTTAGTGGCTGAAGTTAAGGTAAGCCTATGTTTCTGTGTGTGTGTGCGTGTGTGTGTGTGTGTGTGTGTGTGTGTGTGTGAGTAATTGGGCATTTTAGTTAAGTCAGGCGATTTAAGTATAATAACTTTTTAAACCATAATATCATCATCTAGTGCCCTGAGGCAGTAATTTACTAAAAGGTGTTCTAAGTAGCCTGGAAAATTTAATGGAGCCTCTGAAAAATGACCCAAGGCTTTGGACTGGAAACTGTCCTTAAATCGTCCAGCATAACACCATGTTGGTGCAAAGATGGCAGCTATTAACAATGTTTCATACAAAATGTATATGTAGCCACAAACATTTTGGTGATTTATTCCCAACAAAATGTGCATCTGCTGACATGAAAGAGCAATCTTCAGAGGAAATGGCTCTGTAATGTATGATTTGGTATGTCTTCCAAATCAGGCCGCCATTAAATATAAAAGACTTGGCCAGGGGCTAGCTGACTTAGTTGGTGGAGCATGCAACTCTTGATCTTGGGGTCGTGGGTTCAAGCCCCACATTGAATGTAGAGCTTACTTAAAAAAAAAAATTGTTCACATGAGTCAATCAAATAAATGCCCATTCACTGTAATGAAGGATTTTATCAGAAAAAAAAAAGACAAACAATAATATCAGAGTATATGATAATATTGAAATACAGTATCTCAGAAGTAGCCAAGCTTTTGCCTTAACTTGGATTTGATAGGAAATCTCAACAAATGGTCAAGAAATAAAAATATTACCAGAGTTATCACATTATAATAATAAATGTGTTCCACCTTCCAGTCACACAATAGATAAAAGAAATATTTATAAGACAAATCATTGCAAAATGTGTGTTAATCAATAAAAGATACATTATTTTAGAATGAAAAGATCACTGAAGAAGGTGTCTGAAGGACAGATTTTAATCTTATATCTGCTATTCATTAGCTTTAAACCTCTTCCTTTACCCTCCCCATATTTCTTTCGCATATACTATTCATTCAATTGTGGGTGAGTATCTTCTCAAGCACAAGAGATAAATCTCGATTAAAACAAGCTCCATGAGCTTGGTATAACCTCCAGTTTATGGCCACAGGGATCAGTCCATGTAATCCAGGCAATGGCCAAACACTACATAGTATTCCAGGGCCTTCAAGATTGCTTCAGAGATGGTTCAGTGAGCAGAAAGCTCAGTACTCTTAGTAAATTTAAATCAGAAAACACATAGCCTCAGTTCTGCTGGCAACCATCTCGTGAATAGGGTCAAAATATAAAACCAGTATATGGAGAAAGACCCACAGCAATCACAGAAAAGTCAAGCTCTTACTAAACCAGGGGTTATCTCAATCTACCTCTGGGCTTCAGTTTACATGCACCAGTTAATCCATTTTATTGTTCAAACCATTTTGCATGGATTATCTTTATTTGCTCTCAAATGCATCCTTAACTACTACAATGACTAAGGTGATGTCTTAACTTCATTGACTTGAACTTTAATTTCTTCATATGGCAATGAAGATACAAATCTCTTGTCTATATTAATAATATTATATGAATATACAACCAGACATATGAAAATACTTTGTAAAATATTTTAATGCATGTAAGGTGCTATTATGCAAAAAGAACACAATTTTATTTATCTTTTAGGAATCAAAATTCACTCCCCGATGACATTAAAAAAAATTTTTTTAGGTCCTTTACATTCCTATGTCATACTGGCTGCTTTTGCAAGATACACAGTCCACACAGTGAGGTGTAAAATCGAGTAATTGCACATAAAAAGTGAATTTTCTCTAGTACAGTCCACTAAGGAGTATGAGAAGAGTCTGTCTCAATCTGCATTTACTCTGAAAAGTTTCACATCAAGGAAAATCCTAACACATACTAGGAAGGGCATAAGAACAATTTTATCACTCCACACAGCTCTGAATTACAGCAGCCTGCAAAAGTTGTTGCACCTTTTATAGACTACTATGTACTGCTTTGCATTTTCATTAAAATATGCTAAATCGTTCTTATATTGGGAGATATTTTTTAATCTTTGAATATCAGCATACTCAATGTAATAATAACACCAAAACTTTTACTTTTTTTTTAAACTTTTCCTTTTTAAAGTTATTCTTAAGAATGCATAGACACAGGGCGCCTGGGTGGCTCAGTCGTTAAGCGACTGCCTTCGGCTCAGGTCATGATCCCAGGGTCCTGGGATCGAGCCCCGCATCGGGCTCCCTGCTCCGCAGGAAGCCTGCTTCTCCCTCTCCCACTCCCTCTGCTGTGTTCCCTCTCTCATGGTGTCTCTCTCTGTCAAATAAATAAATAAAATCTAAAAAAAAAAAAAAAAGAAGAATGCATAGACATATATACAGTTTGGAGACACACGCATACACTTAGTTGTGTTTGTCCTTAATTGTGTTTGTGGTAGATTCTTTCAAATTTTCACTTCTCCCTCCCCCGGTAATGGAATTACATATCCAAACCTTGTCCGGTAACTTTGCAACATTGTTCATCCCCTTTGAGCCTGGATATAACTTTGTGAGTTGTGTGACACAGTAAGTGACTTGAAATACTTGTATGATTGGGACTGTCTTACTCTGCCTGTCCTCTCCATGAGAGCATTCCAAGCTATGCTTTTGCGAGTAAGAAAAGCATATAAATGAGAACCAAATCACCCAGCCAAGCCCAGCATAGATTAGCAGAGCTAGCCAGCAGAGCCCACAGACCAACCAACCCACAGGCGACTCAGAGACACATGAGAAATAATAAATGATTATTGTTTTAAGCTTATGAATTTGAGATTTGCTATGCATTATTTTGTGGCAAGAGCAAATTCAAACAACTATGTGTTTGTGTGTATATATATGTGTGACTGACATTGTGAGTTGTATGAATATATATAACCCATTGTCCCTAGACTGCAGTGAGCTAATACTACAAAAAAGGGAATGGATGCAAATAACAATTAATAGAAGATGTCACAAGTTTGTAAAGACCTTGAAAGCCAATACTGATTTCATCACCATTGTGCCTATAGTATCTAGCATGTATTTTGGGTTGCATGATTCCAACTGGGCATCACTTGTCACGAAAGGGATAAGTGATAGCATCTACAACCAGTGGCCTTGTTTTTTAGTTGGTCATGACTAACTGGAATCTAGAGGGTGATTTTTACATAATTTATTTATTTTAAGTTTAATCTTAATACTCCAAACTCTGTCTCCAGAATGATAGAAATCCAGTAAGGATTAGCTTATTTGGTTTATACTCCCTTCAAATGGCTATCCCTGCAGACCAACAAAAAAACTTTTTTTTTTTTTGTGGGGTAAACTATTTTATGCTCTCATAATCTCTCTTCCCCCACAGAATTCTCCGGGACCCCTTAGCTGCCCTCATGTTGAAGATTCTAAAAGATGATTAGAATTTTAATACTGAGATTGAATTTTTGCTAGCATAAAAGAGTATCTGTTTTTACCACATTGCAAGAAATATTAAAAACTACATTTTATTATGTTATCAGATGTCAACTATAGGAAAATGATGTGGAGGGGAAGGAGGAAAAAATTAATCCAGTAATTTCAGGTAAAATCAGAAACATTAGAATAAATTATGATAGATAACATAGCTCTATTTGCTAATCTGATAAATATATATATATATATATATATATATATATATATATATATATTTTACATCCAGCCTTCCAAATATACCTGAACTGTGTCTGGGATGGCCCTAGCAAAAACAGTTTCCAGTCAATTGTCCAAAGTGAAAGCCTAGGCAGAAATTTTGATTTCAAGAGTGACTCATGCATACAAAGTAAATTATTCAGGGTTCTCCAGAAAGAAAGAAACAATGATATGTATGTATATATGTTTGGTTGGGAGAGACAAGGAGGGAGGAAGAGAGACTTATTTTAAGGAATTGATGCATGTGATTGTGGAGGCTGACAAGTCCAAAATCTGCAGCATCAGCAGGCAGAATGGGCACCCAGGGAAGAGTTAATGTTGCTGCTCAAGTCCAAGACAGTCTGCTATCAGAACTTCCTCTTCCTCAGGAGCTGAGATGCCCTTCAACAGATGAATGGATAAAGAAGATGTGGTCCATATATACAATGGAATATTACTCAGCCATCAGAAAGGATGAATACCCACCGTTTACATCCACATGGATGGAACTGGAGGGGATTATGCTAAGTGAAATAATTCCAGCAGAGAAAGACCATTATCCTACGGTTTCGCTCATATATGGAACATAAGGAATAGCGTGGAGGAGCACAGGGGAAGGAAGAGAAAACTGAATGGGAAGAAATCAGAGAGGGAGACAAACCATGAGAGACTCTGGACTCCAAGAACCAAACTGAGGGTTACAGAAGGGAGGGCGGTGGGGGGATGGGGTAACCGGGTGATGGGTATTAAGGAGGGCATGTGCGGTGATGAGCGCTGGGTGTTATACGCAACTAATGAATCGTTGAACACGACATCAAAAACTAAAGATGTACTGTATGTTTACTAACTGAACATAATAATAATAATAATAATAATAATAATAATAATAAAAGAATTTCCTCTTCCTCTAGGGAGATCTGTCTCTTTTTCTATTTAGGGTTTCAACCGATTGAATGAGGCCCACCTACATTATGGAAAGTAATATGTTTTACTCAAAGTTTAC
This sequence comes from Callorhinus ursinus, assembly GCF_003265705.2. Taxonomy (NCBI): domain Eukaryota; kingdom Metazoa; phylum Chordata; class Mammalia; order Carnivora; family Otariidae; genus Callorhinus; species Callorhinus ursinus. The sequence continues at coordinate 30,659,427 of NW_027397077.1, read as the reverse complement.
TGATTTCAATGTTATTGTCATCTAAAAAATACTTTCACAGTAACATTCAGCCTAGTGTTTGACCAATTATCTGGGTACCATGGCCTAGACAAGTTGACATAAAATTAACTATCACAGAAAGATAGGCTATGGATAACAAAAAACAAACACAATTTCCTTCACAAAGAATTAGGTTTGTGAATTTTAGGTAATCCATAGTTAGTCTAAAATATTTTTAATTCAAATCAAAATAGAAGGAAATACAAAGTAAAACCATCTTTTTTTAAAAAAATTTTATTTATTTATTTGACAGAGAGAGAGAGAGAGAGAGAGAGAGACAGCTAGATGGGGAACACAAGCAGGGCAAGTGGGAGAGGGAGAAGCAGGCTCCTGGCTGAGCAGGGAGCCTGATGCAGGCTCCATCCCAGGACTCTGGGGTCATGACCTGAGCTGAAAGCAGACGCTTAACAACTGAGCCACCCAGGTCCCCTCAAAGTAAAATCACCTTGTAAACAGTGCCAAAATTATGTAAAACTGAAAAGACTCAGGGGGAAAAAATCACTGGTTAATAATTACCAATTTCTTTGACAAAGCTGGAAAGAATATCCAATGGGAAAAAGACTGTCTCTTCAACAAAAGGTGTTGGGAAAACTGGACAGCAACATGAAAAAGAATGAAACTTTCTGGGCGCCTGGGTTGGTTAGGCGGCTGCCTTCGGCTCAGGTCATGATCCTGGAGTCCCGGGATCAAGTCCCGCATGGGACTCCCTGCTCGGTAGGGAGTCTGCTTCTCCCTCTGACCCTCTTCCCTCTCGTGCTCTCTATCTCTCTCATTCTCTCTCTCAAATAAATAAATAAATAAATCTTTAAAAAAAAAAGAATGAAACTTTCTTACACCATACACAAAATAAATTCAAAATGGATTAAAGACCTAAATATGAGACCTGAAACCACAAAAATCCTAAAGGAGAACAGAGGCAGTAATTTCTCTAATAGTAACATTTTTCTAGATATTTCTCCTGAGGCAAGGGAAACAAAAGTAAAAATAAACTATTGGGATTACATCAAAATCAAAAACTTTGCACAGCAAAGGAAATAATCAACAAACCTAACAGGCCATCCCTTTGGAGTGGGAGAAGATATCTGCAAGTGACATATCCAGTGAAGAGTTAGTACTCAAAATATATAAAGAAATTCTAAAACTCAACACCCAAAAAGTGAATAATCTAATTAAAAATGGGCAGAAGACACGAATAGACATTTTGTACAAATAAGACATACAGATCTCTCATTCTTACAAATAAGACACATGAAAGATGCTCAATATCACTCATCATCAGGGAAATGCAAATCAAAACCACAATGAGATTATCACTTCACATCTGTCAGAAAGTCAACACAAGAAACGACGTCTTGGTGACAATGTGGAGACAGAGACCCTCTTGCACTGTTGGTAGGAATGCAAGCTGATGCAACCATTCTGGAAAACACTATGGAGGCTCCTCAAAAAGTTAAAAATAGAACTACTCTACAATCTAGCAATCTCCCTACTAGGTATTTACCCAAAGAATACAAAAATACTGATTCAAAGGGATACATGCACCCTGATGTTTATAGCAGCATTATCTACAATAGCCAAATTATGGAAACAGTCCAAGTGTCCTTTGATTGATGAACTGATAAAGAAGAAATGGTGTATATATCATATATATACAATGGTATATTAGTCATAACAAAATAAAATCTTGCCCTTTGCAAGGACATGGATGGAGCTAAAGTGTATAATGCTAAGCAAAATATGTTAGTCAGAGAAAGATAAATACCATATGATTTCACCCATAGGAGGAATTTAAAAAACAAAACAGATGAACGTAGGGCAAAAAAGAGAGAGAGAAAGAGAGAGACAAACCAAGAAACAATCTCAACTATAGAGAACAAACTGACGGTTAGCAGAAGTGAGGTGAGTGGGGAGATGTGTGAAATAGGTGATGGGGATTAAGGAGTGCACTTGTATGATGAGTACTGGGTGTTGTATGGAAGTGTTGAAAGACTATATTGTACACCTGAAACTAATATTACACTGTATATTAACTCACTGGAATTTAAATAAAAACTTACAAAATAATTACCATTTACTTTCTGGATCATAGGCTTAAATTTTTTCTTATTTGTATAAATATTGTTTAAATGCCAGTTGTCTCTTTGCCTTAGCATTCATAGGCAGTATCGCTGTCATATAGAACAAAACAGTTAAAGTTTTCTTGCAGAAAACATGAATCTTAAATATCAGCAGAATATCATCTTTATTGTGATGTGTTACAGTCAAAAGAAAAATACAAACTTTCTATCCTCAGTGGGATTTTCTTCCTGAAAAACACTGCAAGTCTGTTATAAAGCTTGTCATAAAAATCTCTCCCTCAGCCCTAGATTATCCTATAACTACCTAATGATCCAATGCAAGGTATGATGTTATTATAGAAAACTCACATCCTCTTGCAAAAAATAAATCTCAGTAAGACCTAAAGATATAATAGTGGTCTTATTTCATATTTGTCCTTTTCTAGAAGAAGACGAAGGCTATCTTGGACTCATTCAAGTTCTCAAATATAAACCAATTTGTCAAAGAATTTCCAACACTTCTAAGTGGAATGTAGCTTCTCTGGGTCACCCAAACACTTCAGTATTATGTTTTTGTTTTTCAGAACCTCTCAATAAAGGGACTCACCCTGATGCTCTTTTACCCTCTTATTGTTCAATATTGTCACTCAGCAGTATTTGCTGTTACACAAAGTTCTACCCTGGTTAAAAAGGCAATTATCGACATTTATATGATTTTTAACATTCTGACTTGCCTACTGTATTTAAGGACTGGACAAAATGCTTGAAATTTTTAAACATGTGGGTGGATATGATAAAGCAGGCTTATCTTTTTTTAACTAGGGCTCAAATACTGGGGGAAAATAATAACAACTAACACTTACTGAGCATTTACTATCTGCAAGGTAGTGTGAACTCCCTGAAGGCATGGGAATTTTCTGTATTATTCACCATATAGCCACCCAATACCTAAAGTATTGTCTGGCTTATAATAAGCATTTGAAAGTATTTATGGATAGAAGTATTGCCTCACTTAATTCTCAAACCAACTTTTGAGCTAGATCCATTTTGTTCCTCATCTTTAATAGAAGGTAACTGAGTCTAACCAGTTGGTGGATTTGTTGGGAGTAGAACTCATGCATGCCCAAACCCAAAGACTGCTCTTAACCTCCACGCCATACTGCTTTTGAACTCTCAAAATTTACAAGAGACAAAGGGAGTGTACTAAAAACTTATGAACTAAATTATGTTGACCGTCAAGAATAATTCTTGTCATCCTGGACCCAACGGACTGTAATGAAAATTATTATGAGTTAGCCATATGTAAAAGGACAAATATTGTGATTTCACTTATATGAGCTAGCTAGAACAGTCAAATTCTTAGAGACAGTAAGTAGCAAAGAGGTTAACAGGACTCAAGGTAAGGGATGTATGGGGTGTTAGTGCTGAATGGGTACAGAGTTTCAATTTGGGGTAACAAAAATGTTGGATGGTCGTGATGGTTGCACAGCCATGCAAATGTGCTTAATGCCACTGAATTGTAGACCTAAAATGGCTAAAGTCATCAATTTTATGCCATATATATTTTATCACAATAATTTTTTTATTTTAAAGATTTATTTTATTTTAGAGAGAGAGAGCACATGCACAGGGGGTAGGGGCAGAGGGAGAGGGAGAGAGAGTCTTAAGCAGAGTCTGCACTGAGCACAGAGCCCAACGCAGGGTTTGATCTCATGACCCTGAGATCACCACCAAAACCAAGAGTCGGACGCTTAACCTGCTGCACCATCCAGAGCCCCCATAATAATTTTCTTTAAATATTCATGGTTTAGAAGACAGTGGACAAAAGCTGTGTTTAACAAACATGTGCTTGTAAGATAATGGTTTTGGTTAAGAGAAAGTTTAGTGAGGTTAAAAAAATGTCAGAATTATCAATACAAACTTAAATATTAATCTAAAATCCATTTTATTTTTCAGATTATATATTTTACATTTTTTTTAAGATTTTATTTATTTATTTGCCAGAGAGAGAGAGAGCACACAAGCAGGGAGAGTGGCAGGCAGAGGGAGAAGCAGGCTCCCCACTGAGTAGGAAGCCTGATGTGGGACTCCATCCTAGTTCCCCGGGATCATGACCTGAGCCGAAGGCAGACGTTTAACTGACTGAGCCACCCAGGAGTCCCTCTCTACATCTTCTGTTTCACAAGTCTTCCATGCTTTCCAGTAGTTCTTGACCTTTTTGGTGATCAGGAAAATCTTTAGAACCTACTGTCATTTATAGACCCCTTTCCACAAAACTCACAAATACACATACGTAAACAGTTCTGTATAGGAATTCACTGGATTCAAAGACACCATGAGGCCCTAGCTAGTGCCCCTGATCTAAATGACAAAAGATATTTTAGCTCCTGCAATCTGATACAGGATTATTTTTCCCCCTAATGAGTCATGTCTAAAGGGAGGGGATGGGAAAATATGCTTTCCTATTTTGGGGGGATGGTAGAGTGCACTACAAGCCATTCCAAATCCAGGTATCCCTCACTTCTGGAAAGTTGAATTACATGACTTCGATTTACAAAAGGCTGACATTGGAACCTATTTTCACTACCCAGAGGAAATCCAAAGAGGATTTTCACTTTTACCAAAAAAGGCAAAAAGCAAAAATAGCATTCAGTTTCTGTTTTATAGCAAGCCAGGACAGAGGCAGCACGCAACCTGAGCAGTGAGAGAGGCCTCACCAAGCTCCTTCCCCAGGACCTGCACAGCATCTCAGCATCAAGGAGCCATAGGTTTGAACTGTGTCTGTGAGCATCTGTGCTTTATCTCGAGTTATTCTGTGCATCTATTAGCAAGCGGTGTCCTATGGTAGCAGAAAAGCCTGAGAAAAGTTACTTTTTGATTTTGGAAGTGCTCAAAAATTTTTCCATATAAATTAATGGTAACTGCTTCTTTGCCTTCCGCCCTCACAGCTGATAAATGATTTCATAAGAACCCTTGACTTTTGGAGAGTGGAGAAACCTATAACTTACTAGGCCAAGTACCCATGACACAAGCAGGCCACCAAGCCTTTGCCAACCTTGCAACACTTGATACTTAAAATATTTCTACACTTATCTTTGGCCTCTATATTGGACCCACTTATCATTCCAACACTTCATGCTTTTTAAAAAAAATCTTCTTTGTCATGTTTACAGATTTTATCAGTAGTATATTACCACACCTCAGGATCTGGATGTCTAAATAAAAAAATAGTTTTAAATTAAAAATCTCCAATAACAGAACTGTAGGCATCAGCCGCAGATCCACTTGGAACATTCTCAGGTTTTTAATGTGTATGTGGTATGTGGGAAAGCTTTACCAGAACTGAACTAAAACAATATGTATAACTTTCTAAAATAGACCAAAGTGTACCTTCTCTAAAATAGGAGCTTGGGTTACAACAGTTAGGTTTCATGATTTCAAGATGCAGAAACCGGCTCTGGCTCTCCCATGTAGAGTGGCGGGAATAAATTAGAAGTTTTTAGACTCAGTGAAAGTAGCAACAGAGTCAGCTCACAAAACAGGCAGCGATGAAAAGCCCTTCAGAGGCCAGTGATGGGAACAACCTAGCCAGGAAAGGGATCGTGGCACTATGCAACTTCTGAGAGGCCATCAGTTGGAATTTACACTAATCATTTGCTGGACGCTACCATGCCTGGATAGCACTATCACATGGCAATCCAAGTAAATTCTCACTACACTGCAGTCTGCTTCATTTACTCAAGATTCAAAAATAGATCCTAGTTTTTTAGGAGAGAGGTGGCTATAGACAAGAAGAACTGAGGGGACCAGAGGTGTTCCCTAAAATTTTATCCATCAATTTTTACCTCTAATGTATTTTTACCTTTTCTTTACTTCTTTTTTAATTTTTTATTGTTATGTTAATCACCATACATTGCATCATTAGCTTTTGATATAGTGTTCCATGATTCATTGTTTGTGCATAACACCCAGTGCTCCACGCAGAATGTGCCCTCTTTAATACCCATCACCAGGCTAACGCATCCCCCCACCCCCCTCCCCTCTAGAACCCTCAGTTTGTTTTTCAGAGTCCATCGTCTCTCATGGTTCGTCTCCCCCTCTGACTTACTCCCCTTCATTCTTGCCCTCCTGCTATCTTCTTGTTCTTTTTTTTCTTAACATATATTGCATTACTTCTTTAAGAGGTACAGATCTGTGATTCAACAGTATTGCACAATTCACAGCGCTCACCGTAGCACATACCCTCCCCAATGTCTATCACCCAGCCACCCCATCCCTCCCACCCCCCACCACTCCAGCAACCCTCAGTTTGTTTCCTGACATTAAGAATTCCTCATATCAGTGAGGTCATATGATACATGTCTTTCTCTGATTGACTTATTTCACTCGGCATAACACCCTACAGTTCCATCCACAACGTTGCAAATGGCAAGATCTCATTCCTTTTGATGGCTGCATAATATTCCATTGTGTATATATACCACCTCTTCTTTATCCATTCATCTGTCGATGGACATCTTGACTCTTTCCACAGGTGGCTATTGTGGACATTGCTGCTATAAACATTGGGATGCATGTACCCCTTCGGATCCCTACATTAGTATCTTTGTGGTAAATACCCAGTAGTGCAATTGCTGGATCGTATAGTAGTTCTATTTTCAACTGTTTGAGGAACCTCCATACTGTTTTCCAGAGTGGCTGCGCCAGCTTGCATTCCCACCAACAGTGTAGGAGGGTTCCCCTTTCTCCGCATCCCTGCCAACATCTGTCGTTTCCTGACTTGTTCATTTTAACCATTCTGACTGGTGTGAGGTGGCATCTCATTGAGGTTTTGATTTGGATTTCCCTGACGCTGAGCGATGTTGAGCACTTCTTCATGTGTCTGTTGGTCATTTGGATGTCTTCTTTGGAAAAATGTCTGTTCATGTCTTCTGCCCATTTCTTGATTGGATCATTTGTTCTTTGGGTGTTGAGTTTGATAAGTTCTTTATAGATTTAGGATACTAGCCCTTTATCTGATATGTCATTTGCAAATATTTTCTCCCATTCTTTCGGTTGTCTTTTGGTTTTGTGGACTGTTTATTTTGCTGTGCAAAAGCTTTTTATCTTGATGAAATCCCAATACTTCATTTTTTGCTTCCTTCCCTTGCCTTTGGCGATGTTTCTAGGAGGAAGTTGCTGCGGCTGAGGTCAAAGAGGTTGCTGCCTGTGTTCTCCTTTAGGATTTTGATGGACTCCTGTCTCATGTTTAGGTCTTTCAACCATTTGGAGTCTATTTTTGTGTGTGGTGTAAGGAAATGGTCCAGTTTCATTCTTCTGCATGTGGCTGTCCAATTTTCCCAAAACCATTTGTTGAAGAGACTGTCTTTTTTCCATTGGACATTCTTTACTGCTTTGTCAAGGATGAGTTGACCATAGAGTTGAGGGTCCATCTGGGCTCTCTATTCTGTTCCATTGATCGATGTATCTGTTGTTGTACCAGTACCATACTGTCTTGATGATGACAGCTTTGTAATAGAGCTGGAAGTCCGGAATTGTGGTGCCACGAGCTTTGCTTTTCTTTTTCAATATTCCTCTGGCTATTCGGGGTCTTTTCTGGTTCCATACAAATTTTAAGATTATTTGTTCCATTTCTGTGAAAAAAGTGGATAGTATTTTGATGGGAATTGCATTGAATGTGTAGATTGCTCTAGGTAGCATTGACATCTTCACAATGTTTGTTCTTCCAATTCATGAGCATGGAATGTTTTTCCATTTCTTTGTGTCTTCAATTTCTTTCATGAGTATTTTATAGTTCTCTGAGTACAGATTCCTTGCCTCCTTGGTTAAGTTTATTCCTAGGTATCTTATGGTTTGGGGTGCAATTGTAAATGGGATCGACTCGTTAATTTGTCTCTCTTCTGTCTTGTTGTTGGTGTATAGGAATGCCACTGATTTCTGTGCATTGATTTTATATCCTGCTACTTTACTGAATTCCTGTATGAGTTCCAGCAGTTTTGGGGTGGAGTCTTTTGGGTGTTCCACATACAGTATCATATATCTGCAAACAGTGAGAGTTTGACTTCCTCTTTGCCGATTTGGATGCCTTTGATTTCTTTTTGTTGTCTGATTGCTGTGGCTAGGACTTCTAATACTATGTTGAATAGCAGTGGTGTTAGTGGACATCCCTGCCATGTTCCTGATCTTAGGGGGAACGCTCTCAGTTTTTCCCCATCGAGAATAATATTTGCTGTGGGTTTCTCATAGATGGCTTTTATGATATTGAGGTATGTACCTTCTATCCCTAAACTCTGAAAGAGTTTTGATCAAGAAAGGATGCTGTACTTTGTCCAATGCTTTTTCTGCATCTTTTGAGAAGATCATATGATTCTTGTTCTTTCTTTTGTTCATGTATTGTATCACGTTGATTGATTTGCGGTTGTTGAACCATCCTTACAGGCCAGGGATAAATCACACCTGGTCATGGTGAATAATCCTTTTAATGTACTGTTGGATCCTACTGGCTAGTATTTTGGTGAGAATTTTGGCATCCATGTTCATCAAGGATATTGGTCTGTAATTCTCCTTTTTGATGGGGTCTTTGTCTGGTTTTGGGATCAAGGTAATGCTGGCCTCATAAAATGAGTTTGGAACTTTTCCTTCCATTTCTATTTTTTGGAACAGTTTCAGGAGAATAGGTATTAATTCTTCTTGAAATGTTTGGTAGAATTACCCGGGGAAGCCACCTGGTCCCGGCCTTTGTTTCTTGGGAGATTTTTGATGACTGCTTCAATTTCCTTAGTGGTTATAGGTCTGTTCAGGTTTTCTATTTCTTCCTGATTCAATTTTGGTAGTTAATACATCTCTAGGAATGCACCCATTTCTTCCAGGTTATCTAATTTGCTGGCATAGAGTTGCTCATAATATGTTCTTATAATTGTTTCTATTTCTTTGGTGTTGGTTGTGATCTCTCCTCTTTCATTCATGATTTTGTTGATTTGGGTCCTTTCTCTTTTCTTTTTGATCAGTCTGGCCAGGGGTTTATCAATCTTGTTAATTCTTTCAAATAACCAGTTCCTAGTTTCGTTGATCTGTTCTACTGTTGTTTTGGTTTCTAGTTCATTGATTTCTGCTCTGATCTTTATGATTTCTCTTCTCCTGCTGGGTTTAGGCTTTATTTGCTGTTTTTTCTCTAGCTTCTTTAGGTTTCGGGTTAGGTTGGGTATTTGAGACCTTTCTTGTTTCTTGAGAAAGGCTTGTATTGCTATAAATTTTCCTCTCAGGACTGCCTTTGCTGTATCCCAAAGATTTTGAACCGTTGTGTTTTCATTTTCATTGGTTTCCATGAATTTTTGTAATTCTTCTTTAATTTCCTGGTTGACCCATTCATTCTTCAGTAGGATGCTCTTTAGCCTCCATGTATTTGAGTTCTTTCCGACTTTCCTCTTGTGATTGAGTTCTAGTTTCAAAGCATTGTGGTCTGAAAATAGGCAGGGAATGATCCCAATCTTTTGGTACTGGTTGAGACCTGATTTGTGACCTAGGATGTGATCAATTCTGGAGAATGTTCCATGGGCACTAGAGAAGAATGTGCATTCCGTTGTTTTGGGATGGAATGTTCTGAATATGTCTGTGAAGTCGATTTGGTCCAGTGTGTCATTTAAAGTCTTTATTTCCTTGTTGGTCGTTTGCTTAGATGATCTGTTCATTTCAGTCAGGGGGGTGTTAAAGTCCCCCACTATTATTATTTTCTTGTCAATGTGTTTCTTTGATTTTGTTATTAATTGCCTTATAAAATTGGCTGCTCCCATGTTAGGGGCATAGATATTTACAATTGTTAGATCTTCTTGTTGGATAGACCCTTTAAGTAGGATATAGTGTCCTTTTTCATCTCTTATTACAGTCTTTGTTTTAAAATCTAATTTGTCTGATATAAGGATTGCCACCCCAACTTTCTTTTGGTGTCCATTAGCATGGTAAATGGTTTTCCAACCCCTCACTTTCAATGTGGGGGTCTCTTTGGGTCTAAAATGAGTCTCTTGCAGACAGCATAGTGATAGGTCTTGTTTTTTAATCCAATCTGATAGCCTGTGTCTTTTGATTGGGGCATTTAGCCCATTTACATTCAGAGTAACTATTGAAAGATATGAATTTAGTGCCATTGTATTGCCTGTAAGGTGATTGTGACTGTATATTGTCTGTGTTCTTTTCTGGTCTATGCTGCTTTTAGGCTCTCTCTTTGCTTAGAGGACCCCTTTCAATATTTCTTGGAGGGCTGGTTTCATGTTTGCAAATTCCTTTAGTTTTTCTTTGTCCTGGAAGCTTTTTATCTCTCCTTCTATTTTCAATGACAGCCTAGCTGGATATAGTATTGTTGGCTACGTATTTTTCTCGTTTAGTGCTCTGAAGATATCATGCCAGTCCTTTCTGGCCTGCCAGGTCTCTGTGGATAGGTCTGTTGCCAATCTAATGTTTCTAACATTGTAGGTTACAGATCTCTTCTCCCAAGCTGCTTTCAGGATTTTCTGTCTCTGAGACTCGTAAGTTTTACTATTAGATGTTGGGGTGTTGACCTATTTTTCTTGTTTTTGAGAGGGGTTCTCTGTGCCTCCTGGATTTTGATGCCTGTGTCCTTCCCCATATTAGGGAAGTTCTCTGCTATAATTTGCTCCAATATACCTTCTGCCCCTCTCTCTCTTTCTTCTTCCTCTGCGATCCCAATTATTCTAATGTTGTTTCATCTTATCGTATCACTTCTCTCTCGAATTCTGCCCTCGTGATCCTGTAGTTGTTTCTCTCTCTTTTTCTCAGCCTCTTTATTTTCCATCATTTGGTCTTCTATATCGCTGATTCTCTCTTCTGCCTCATTTATACTAGCAGTTAGTGCCCCCATTTTTTATTGCACCTCATTAATAGCTTTTTTGATTACGACTTGGTTAGATTTTAGTTCTTTTATTTCTCCCGAAAGCGTTTCTCTAATAACTTCCACGCTTTTTTCAAGCCCAGCTAGTATCTTTAAGTCATGATTCTGAACTCTAGGTCCGACATCGTAGTAATATCCGTATTGAGTAGGTCCCTGGCAGACGGTACTACCCCTTGTTCTTTTTGCTGAGGTGATTTGTTTCATCTTGTCATTTTGTCCAGAGGAAAATAGAGGAATGAGAGAACAAAATGCTAACAGCATAACAACATCCCCAGCAAATATACTCTATACAAATCAGAAAAGACCTGAAACCAGGGGAAAAGAAAGGGAAAGAAAGAAAAAAGAAAGCAGAGGGAAAAAAAAAAGAAAAAGAAAAAGATAAAAACAAACAAAAATAGAACAAAACAAAAAAAAACAGAATATGATCAAATATGATCTGGCTAGTGAATAGATCAGTGCCACACATTGGATTTTGGGCGTATTTTGGTCTGTTAGAAAAAAGTGCCTCCTAAAATTTTAAAGAAAGACTTATATATGTACAAAATAAGGGTTGATACAATGAAGGGATGGAAGATGACTGTACAGATGAAAATTATAAAAGATTTTGTAAAAGGAATTGATAAGATAAGAAGTTGTTTGAAAAAAGAAAGAAGATTCAAAAAAAAAAAAGGGAGAGAATGTGATCAAGCAGGAGACTAGAACAAAGCCATACACCAGTGATTTAGGGTACATTTTGATCTGTTAGAAGAAACTGTACCTCAAAATTTTAAAGAGAGAACAACTTATATATATATATGCCAAAAATAAGGGTAACTACTATGAAAGGATAAAATATGACTTTAAAAAAGAAAAATAAAAAAATGTTTTTTTTTTTTAAAGGGATTGATAAGATGTTGGTTGAAAAAGGGAAAAAGAAAAATTCAAAAAAAAACAGTTAAAAAAATTAACTTTGAAAAGCTAATGAATCATGGTAAAAAAGCCATGAATTCTATGTGCAGTATTCCCCTAGCGCTGGAGTTCTCCCATTCTCCTTGATCGGTAAACTTGGTCTTGGCTTGCTGGCTGTTCCTGCTGATCTTCTGGGGGAGGGGCCTGTTGCCGTGGTTCCCAAATGTCTTTGCCGGAGGCGGAATTGCCCCACCCTTGTCGGTCTGGGCTAAGCAATCAGCTCTGGTTTGCTCTGGGAGCTTTTGTTCCCCGCAAGCTCTCCGTACAGCTTTGGAGGACCAGAGTGAAAATGGTGGCCTCCCAATCTCCGCCCGGAGGAGCCGAGAACTTGGGGCCCCGCTCCTCAGTGCGCCCCCAGAGAAAAGCAGTCACTCCTGTGTCCCTGGTCTCCAGCCGCACTGCGTGCTCACCCGGTCTGTGATTGAGCATTTCTATCTCTGGCACCCGACCCCGTGTGAAGTCTCCAAACCCAGCAGATCCCTGCAGTGCACTCCCACGCCACTCCTCCCAGGGGAGGAAGGGAAGTCTCCCCAGCTCTGTCGCTTTTTGGGTCCCTGCTGGAGGAGCAGTGGCCCGACTGGGCCGTGGATCACAGTTTATGGCAACCCCGAGCTGAGAGCCCGCGCCTCGGCTCTGTCTCTGTAGCCGGCTTCCCCACTCCGATATCTGGGAGCTCTGCTGCACTCAGGCACCCCTAGTCTTTCTGTGACCCCGAGGGTCCTGAGACCACACTGTCCCGCGAGGGTTCCACCCCCCGCTTAGCCACTGGAGCGACGTCCCTCAGCGGAGCCGACTTCTAAAAGGTCCGATTTTGTGCTCCGCGGCTCTATCACTTGCCAGAAGTGGCCAACGGAGGCCCCTCCCCCGCCGTCTATCCTCCCGAATATCGCCTCGGATTCACATCTCTGCACGTCCTATCTTCTAGTAAGTGGTCGCTTCTCTGTTTAGAGAGTTGTTGCTACTCTCTTCTTCGGTCTCCTGTTGAGTTCGTAGGTGTTGAGAATGGTTTGATCCCTATTCAGCTGAATTCCTGAGACCAGACAAAATCCAGGTCTCCTACTCCTCCGCCATCTTGCTCCGCCCCCTCTGTATTTTTACCTTTAATGTATTTGCCATATTCAACCTGTAATGAGTGTTTTAAAAATCAAATTGAAATATAAATTCCAACTTTTCCTTCTCTAAAGCAATCATAAATATGAAATTACATATTTGGTGTGCTAGCTGTATACATATTTTATCTAATGGGTATTAACTAAACATAAAACAATAGTAATCAAAAGGGAACAATCTGCCACTTAAAACCATTTCATATACCACCAGTCGTACAGTAGTACAATTTGAAACACCAAGATAGATAACACTTAAAATAAATAAATAAATAAATAAATAATAGAAAAATGAATATTTCAATCCTTCTGTCTTAAAATGTTTGAACTCTAAATGTTTCCCCTTTCTTTTGCAAAGTTTACAACATTCTATTTGAACATTAAGTCTGTATGTCTTAGGTTGGCCTCACTAGAACCACAGCCTGAGTGGAAGATTCTGGTTCAAGAGATTTTTTTTTTTTCGGTTTTGGGGTGGGGAGGGAAGTCACTCTCCAGAGACTGAGAATGAAGGAAACAGGATAAATGCAGGATAGACTAGCCTCCGTCTAGTCACAGGGACAAGCGGAAGAAAGCTTAGCACCACAGTTAGCGTCAACTAGAGGCAAAGCCATGCCGGTGAGTCACTGCCCTAGAGCATATGGGTGGGAAGCAAGTGGGGAGCAAAGCCTGCCAGCCAAACCGCTGTGAATTATTACCACCCACTTTAAGTAAAGGTGATTGGTGTGTGATACCAGCTGTGCCCACCACACAGAAAATCCTTAATAAATGCTAGCAACGTTTGCTACTTTAAAGCTCTATTACATCTATATATGAAAAATCAGTACAATTCTATTGCACATGCTACAACCCAATTTTTCAAAATGGATATAGATTCACTGCTATATAATCTTGACCATTAGCCAAAGAAATAGATATCCTGCTTAAAAAATAAGTTCCAATTTATATATACAATAAAACAATAAAAATTTTGCTTGGGGATTTGAGTCTGGGATTATGCTCTCTGTAACTCTGAAGTATGTTTTTATGTTCCCCTCCCACTGAGGGTTACTATAAAGGATGCTGTAAGCTGACAATTATTTATTGAAGGTTGAGTATAGCCCAGGTACTGTGCTATTTATGTACACATCACCTCTTATTCAACCATTCCTCACCCCTAAGCCTTTGAATCCAATGTTCTTATGCCCATTTAGAGAAAAGCAACAGATGTGTGACCATCTGTGGCCACTTGCCACAGCTCTGGTAAAGGACACAACTAGATTTCAAACCCAGGAAGAGTCCAAGACAAAGGCCACATTTAAAACCATTACAGTCTTCCATCCCCTACTCTTAAGCAGTGTGGACAGAGAAAGGGTCCTTTATAAGTCAAGTCTGGAGCCAGAGAAACTTTACAGATTTCCCAGGATTTTATTTAGTATCTAGCGGAACTGTGTTGAGGTTAAAAACGTAGGCGCTAGAGCCAGCTTGCCTGAATTTAAATCTCAGGTCCCTCAACTTATTAGAAATAAACTGGGGGCATTATTTAACCTATGTGGGCTTCATTTTTCGCCTCCATAAAATGTAAACAATAGAAATCTCCACTGAATCGTTTTGAGGACTTTATTTATTGATTTATGAAAAAGGCTTAGGTTAGTGTATGGTATGTACAGTGATCTATAAATTTTAGCTATTATCTGTTTTACATGTTGGCTCTCATTTACAACTATTATTTGGTATCTTCCCTGCTTGGTTATTTCTATCATTTGTACAAAACCAGTAAATCCCTTTTCATTAGTTTTAGTATCCACTACCACTTTACTACCAATTAACTATGTCCACAAAAGAGAAAATGCCAAACATGATTAAAATCCTTCAAGTTATTCCAGGACTCCATTGCGGGCTGCTAACCCTGGATAAGATATTTGACCTTTACACCCAGTATGATTCTTGTTTTCTCACAGAGGTACCATTCAAAAAATGTTTAAGTTGAAGCATGCTTTGTAAAAGTTTATTTTAGGTAATTGTCTTCCTTAATTCAAAGGAAAATTAAGATTTCTTCTTTCTTTTTTAAGATTTTATTTATTTATTTGACAGAGAGAGACACAGCGAGAGAGGGAACACAAGCAGGGGGACTGGGAGAGGGAGAAGCAGGCTTCCCGCCAAGCAGGGAGCCCGACGCGGGGCTCGATCCCAGGACCCTGGGACCACGACCTGAGCTGAAGGTAGACGCTTAACAACTGAGCCATCCAGTGCCCCTCAAGATTTTTTCTTTTCATAAAGGACAAGAAGCTCTTTCAGAAATTGATATGATAGTGGCTATGGCAATGCTATAGACTGAATGTTTGTGTCCCCCCAGAATTCCTATGTTGAAACCTAACCCCCAGTTTGATGATCTTAGGAGGTGGGGCCTTTGAGAAGTGATTAGATCATGAAGGTGGAACCCTCATGAGCAGAATTTGTTTCCTTCTAAAAGAGACCCTAGAGATCTCTTTCTCCCCTTTCGCCATGTGAGGAGACCATGTGAAGCTGCCATCGCTGAGCTGGGAGCAGGCCCTCCCGACACGGAATCTACTTGTGCCTTGATCTTAGATTTCCCAGACTCCTGAACTGTAAAAAATAAAGTTCTGTTGTTTTTTTTTTAAAGGAAGATAGAGTAGGGTATGGGTATTTATGTGGAAAAGAAACATGAGGTTGAGACCAGAAAACATCTTGAAGAAGTATTCTCCTCACCTTTGACAGCTAAAATGCAAATAAATGTTTAGCCCAATTTGATTTCTAAGACAGTTCTTTTTGAACAAAGGGGGAAAAATCTCTTTCTTCACCCTCATTCTCTTGAATGCATAGTAAATTAAGAGCAAAGTAATGATGAATATGGAAATTAATCAAAAGCAAAACCATAGTTTTCACACACATATTTCTAAGTGAATTAATCATTTCCCTTTATTATAGTAAATGTGTCAAGACAGTAAAATGTGAGGAATAATTAAAAATGTAAGATTAAATGCTGTTGAAACTTTGCCCAGCCTTATTAATGCAATGCTAAGCTTAAGCAAAAACCTGGGACAGAAATAGAAATTGTAAGAAAGTGTTACAGCCAGAAATTTTCAAATGAGTGTCTAAGAAAAAATGAACCAAATGATAATAACTTTAAAAGAGAAGTCAAGGTAAGATACACAAGCAATCCAATTTTAAACAGGGCCAAGGGCAGGGAATGTACACATAAAGAATCGAGTGTAGGTAACTAAGAAAAATAATCTTGGCAATAAGTCAAAGGGTGGCTTTGAAAAAGAAGATTCAATGGTCTTGTAGCCAGCTTTTGGCATTGTTCCATAGAGGAGGACATGCACTAAGCTTTCTGCACGGGCAAAAGTATGTTTCTTAAGGAAGAGAAGGCAGTCCAAATGTTTCAACTAAATTAACTGCTTATCTTGGTCAAATAGGATCATTTTGGAAAACTGCACCAACCTCTCCAAAATAAGAGATTAGGGCTATTCAGGGAACCAATGACTTGAAATTTCCTGTGGAAATAGGTGTGCTTACATCCATTTTTGGAAAATACCTGTTTAATTCCATTTGCATAGGATTTGTATGCTAGATCCTAGAGAATATAAAAATAAAAACACATAGGCTCTTCCCTTGAGGAGTTCACTGTCTAGTACAGGTGTGAAAGGGCCCTGAGGAGGGAGGGCCCAGCATTCCCCGGATGTTAGAAAAATCTTCATAGCTGAGGGTATAGGATAAGAAGACAGGTGTTAGGTAGAAGGGTTTCCAGGCAGAGAGGCAGAGACAGAGATATGTTGTCAGGCAGGAACTACAAACTTATACATATTCCTGATTAACCCAAAATACAAGGTGGCAACTGGGAAAGCGTTGAAAATAGAATAGGCCAGAAATGCAGGAGAGAATCAGATAATTAAGGACATTGATATCATGCTAAGAGATTTTTACCTAACCCTACATATGTTGGGATCCACTAAAGAGTTGTGAGCAGGGTAATGGAAAATGTTCAACATCATGATTTTTAAAAAAAGGTTACTGTGACAACAATGCAGAGGGCGGGGGCATATAGTAAATGTTCAAGAACTCATGCTCTAAAGACAGAACTGGATCCAAACTACAGCCTTACTTTAAAACTGTAAACCCTAAGCAACCTTCAGTGTGGTTATGTGAAAAATCAGACAATTATAGCCATGCCCATGGTTGCTTGCTGTAAGGTTTAAATGCAAGAGTGTAAAGTCTTCGTACAGAGCCTGGCTGAGAATAGATGTAAATTAAACGGAGATATTGTTATTATTGCTAAGAGAGAGATGAGACAAGGGAATGGAGAAAAGTTAGGAGGCCACTGGAATAACTTCAAGGGGTGGAGTGGGGGTGATAAGAACAAGAACTAAGGTGGTGGCACTGGGGACAGAGATGTTGTGAACCTATTCAGAAAGTTTTAAGTAGAATCAAGGACTTTCTGAGTGCTATGAGGTGGAAAAGGGAGGCAGAGAAGGTGAAAGTGAGATTTCGGGGGTCGGCAGATGAAGGACGACCTGGATGGCTCTCTTAACCACTGAGATTCAAAGCAATTGGAGTCAGAAAGGCTAATGGGAGAGAAATTAGAATCTGCAAGTCATTCTTACACCATAAAATGTGATTTTTGTCTACGGGAGGGGAGACATGTATTTCTGAAAGGTCCTTTATCATTCCACATTCTTCCCCAAACAGACGTGTACAGAAGAAAAATGAGAGATGTGGAAAAATCACATACAGAGATAACGAACGTGCATTTTAAAATACAGTAAATTGATGCTTCATGGATTATGTTGACTAAAAATGATTTATAAAGACATTCAAGATCTTATTTACTTTTAAATATACTATTAATAATGCAATATTTTCTCCATGCTTGATTTCACTGATATTTTTTGACTATTTTAAAATTCCAGGAAACAAAAAACACAGTTATGGGTAATTATGATTCTTCAATTTGCTTATCTCAACACACAAATGACAGTCCTTCCAAGCATCTATAAACAATTCAGTCTCAGTATGAATGGGTTTAAATGTAATATATTTAATTTGCTAAAATTTTACAACATTTCCCAAGAAAATAACAGTTTTAGCATTTTTACTAGACAACTTTCTTCCCCCGTGGCACTTTAGAAGTCAGCCCTGTGCAATTTAATCTTTCAAAGAATCCCTCTGCTGATAAACTACAGAGAGTACATGTGGCTGATGTGACCCAAACCTTTCAGTTAGTAAATATGAGAGGGAGTCTTATAAAAGGAAACGCAATCAGGATTTTCACGGAAGGTTTTTCCTGAAGGGTAAAAATAATAATGGTGTTTGACTCACCTGTATACCTGGGAGCAGAAGATGTCCTTGCAAAACATCTTGGCAGAGCTCTAGTTGGACAGACACTTCCAAAAGATAAGCTAAGCATGAAAGATACAAACACCTCCAGACGAAATGAAATGAAATAAAAGCAATTTCCAAAGCATTTAAAGTGACAGCATAAAAAAAGTTTATTTACATTTATCAAGCATCAGTAACATTTTAAAAATAGAAAGATGGACTTCAAGATGTGCCAAGATGATACAGACAGCTTTTCAAAATTTAGTTAGTTAGTTAGTTTTTTACCAGAAAGTTTAATTTTACCACTTACGATGAACCTAAAATTAAGATAAATCTCCATTATATATTTAAGTAAATGTGCTCAAATTTACTGTATGCATTATTTGACCTATGTAGCCAAGAGTCAGATAATAAGCTGCTTTATATAAGTAGGTGTGACAGCACATGCCTTAACAAGAAATTTCATGTGTAATTAACATTAGAATTAACTTTTTTCAATTACATTTCCTTTATCCCTCATATACTTGTTACTGAATATCCAGAGAGCTCATTGTCAGAGAGAGAGAGAGAGAGAGAGAGAGAGAGAAACAAACAGAAGCACAAAGGCACCAACTTTCTCAGGATCGTTGCCCTGGAAACTCAGGTACTGAAATAAAATGGTTATTATTTTTAAGTTTACTTAAATGACATCCTGTTTGCTTTTCATACATTCATTTTGTAACGGAATTCTGGAATGGGCCAAATAACATGTTTGAGCACATAATAAAAGCAATCTTCTAGATAACTGAAGTCATAGACATTTTTGGTCTTCAAACGCTTAGAAACATTTCAGAGAAAAGTATTTTGAGAGTATTATCCAATTATCTCAACTTCTCACCTTCCTAAAATCCATGTATTATTGATGTAGATAGATGATAATTTGGTACAATCACCTATGCCAGATATTTTTTTTTTAAGATTTTATTTATTTATTTGACAGAGAGAGACATAGCGAGAGAGGGAACACAAGCAGGGGGAGGGGGAGAGGGAGAAGCAGGCTTCCCGCGGAGCAGGGGGCCCAATGCAGGGCTTGATCCCAGGACCCCGGGACCATGACCTGAGCCGAAGGCAGACGCTTAACAACTGAGCCACCCAGGTGCCCCACGTATGCCAGATATTTTTTAAGGCTTATTTATTTATTTATTTATTTATTTATTTATTTGAAAGAGATATAATGAGAGCAGGGGGAGGGGCAGAGGCAGAGGGAGAGAGATTCCTTAAGCAAACTGCCCGCTGAGTGCAGAGCCCACCATAAGGCTTGATCCCAGGACCCTGAGATCATGACCTGAGCCGAAACCAAGAGTTGGATAATCAACCAACTGAGCCACCCAGATGCCCCTCTGCCAGATAATTTAATAGAAACTTACTTGGGCATCCATGCAGAGATACTCTAGTACTAACTTTTATAAATCTGGAGAAATAGGACAAGAAGGGAAATTTAGTAAACTGTGACTCTCACTCATGAATCCCTGTGGTTCCGTACAACAATTTTTCTCATTACTAAGTGTCTACTCTGTATGTTTTCAAGGATCCCATATTAGAGTAAAAAGTTTCTTTATTGAAGCTGAAAAATGAAAATATTTGACATAAATGAGATATAAAAATGGCAATTTTCTTGTAATTTCAAATAATGCATGCTCCTTTAGTAAACTAAAAAAAAAAAGGAATCAGCACACATTACAAGAAAAAGAAATGAAAACTGCCAATTAGAATTAGTGTCTTGGTATTTTTTTCACATTTTTTTATGTTATGTTAATCACCATACATTACATCATTAGTTTTTGGTGTAGTGTTCCATGATACACCCAGTGCTCCATGCGGAACGTGCCCTCTTTAATACCCATCACCAGGCTAACCCAACCCCCCACCCCGCTCCCCTCTAGAACCCTCAGTTTGTTTTTCAGAGTCCATCGTCTCTCATGGTTCATCTCCCCCTCCGATTTCCCCCCCTTCATTCTTCCCCTCCTGCTATCTTCTTCTTCTTCTTTTTAACATATAATGTATTATTTGTTTCAGAAGTACAGATCTGTGATTCAACAGTCTTGCAAAATTCACAGTGCTCACCATAGCACATACCCTCCTCAATGTCTGTCACCCAGCCACCTCATCCCTCCCACCGCCCACCACTCCAGCAACACTCAGTTTGTTTCCTGAGATTAAGAATTCCTCGTATCAGTGAGCTCATATGATACATGTCCCTAATTGACTTATTTCGCTCAGCATAACACCCTCCAGTTCCATCCACGTCGCTGTAAATGGCGAGATTTCATTCCTTTTGATGGCTCCATAATATTCCATTGTATATATCTATACCACTTCTTCTTTATCCATTCATCTGTCGATGGACATCTTGGCTCTTTCCATAGTTTCGCTATTGTAGACATTGTTGCTATAAACATCGGGGTGCATGTACCCCTTCGGATCCCTACATTTGTATCTTTGGGGTAAATTCCCAGTAGTGCAATTGCTGGTTTGTATGGCAGCTCTATTTTCAACTTTTTGAGGAACCTCTATACTGTTTTCCAGAGTGGCTGCACCAGCTTGCATTCCCACCAACAGTGTAGGAGGGGTTCCCCTTTCTCTGATCCTCGCCAATATCTGTCATTTCCTGACTTGTTCATTTTAGCCATTCTGACTGGTGTGAGCTGGCATCTCATTGAGGTTTTGATTTGGATTTCCCTGATGCCGAGCAATGTAGAGCACTTTTTCATGTGTCTGTTGGCCATTTGGATGTCTTCTTTGGAAAAATGT
>NW_027397077.1:30593194-30638259 GCF_003265705.2 Callorhinus ursinus | reverse complement strand
TTATATCCTGCCACTTTACTGAATTCCTGTATGAGTTCTAGCAGTTTTGGCGTGGAGTCTTTGGGTTTTACACAAAAAGTATCATATCATCTATAAAGAACTTATCAAACTCAACACCCAAAGAACAAATGATCCAATCAAGAAATGGGCAGAAGACATGAACAGACATTTTTCCAAAGAAGACATCCAAATGGCCAACCGACATATGAAAAAGTGCTCAACATCACTCGACATCAGGGAAATCCAAATCAAAACCTTAATGAGATACCACCTCACACCAGACAGAATGGCTAAAATTAACAAGTCAGGAAATGACAGATACCGGCGAGGATGCGGAAAAAGGAGAACCCTCCTACACTGTTGGTGGGAATGCAAGCTGGTGCAGCCACTCTGGAAAACATTAATTTCAAAAAGTTGAAATTAGAGCTGCTCTATGACTGAAAAATTGCACTACTGGATATTTACCCCAAAGATACAAAGGCAGTGATCCAAAGGGGCACATGCACCCCAATGTTTATAGCAGCAATGTCCACAATAGCCAAACTTGGAAAGAGCTAGATGTCCATCAACAGATGAATGGATAAAGAAGATGTGGTGTGTACACACACACACACACACACACACACACACACACACACAAATGGAGTATTATGCAGCCATCAAAAAATGAAATCTTGCCATTTGCAATGACGTAGATCGAACTAGAGGATATTATGCTAAGCGAAATAAGTCAAACAGAGAAAGACATGTATCATATGATCTCACTGATATGAAGAACTTTGGAAACAAGACAGAGGATCATAGAGAAAGGGAGGGAAAAATGAAACAAGACAAACCAGAGAGGGAGACAAACCGTAAGAGACTCTTAACCATAGGAAACAAACAGGGTTGCTGGAGTGGAGGGTGATGGGAGGGATGGAGTGGCTGGGTGATAGATTTTGGGGAGGGTATATGCTATGGTGAGCACTGTGAATTGTGTAAGACTGATGAATCACAGACCCATACCCCTGAAACAAATAATACATTATATGTTAATAAAAAAATAAAAATAAGAAAATATCTGGGAGTAAGGAAAAAAATACCCTGACTTGACTTGAATTTTATATCCTTAGATTTTTCTTTCATGGCCCATGGGACCACAAAGAAAAAATATTAATCTATTTCCACAGGTACTTTAGGTATTTGACATTATCATTTCTGCCCTCGCTCCCACTTAGATTTTCTATTTTCCATATTAAACATAACCATTTCTGTCAACAAAACTTAATGCAGCATAATTTTTAGTAACTATTATTTAGTAACTATATTTTAGTAACTATTTAGTAATTATTCTAGTCAGTGTTTCTACATACCTATAAAAGTGGGATTCCTGCATTTAAACATACTACCTGGGCTGCACAAAGTGACAGAGCTATAAACCGGCAACAGACATTCAAGAAGTACATTTTGTGTGCCACACACTTCATGGGGATCTAGGCAGACAAAATTACTACCAGACTGTAAGTTCCTTGAGTGTGGGGCTTCGTTTGGTTCACAGAGTTTACTGAATACACATGTTAGTGGAATGAAGATACAGATCGTGCCCTTCAGGACAAATAACAGGAGAGTTAAATGTATAACAATCAAGTGTTATTCAGCATGAGGTATCATAACAAGTAGAAGGAAAGCACAACTCTTAACATTTGAACTGAGGATTTAAGGAATTTTAGAAATGAGTAGGGGTATATATCCAGTATGAAAAGGAAAGATAGGCATTAGGTATGAATGAAGTAGTACAAAGTCTGAGTGAAAAGCACATGCTTGAGAAATTCCTCAGAGAAATGCTTATGAAAGAAAAGACATTTCAAGTGTTGGGGGAAAACAATATTGTTCAAAAAGTGTTTAGTAGTGTTGAAATAGTTAACTCTGCTCTTGAAATAAGAAGTCTCCATTTCATATCACTATTTACACAGACCAGTACCAAAAATGGAACACACATACACACACATATACAGTATGCATATATACAAACACACATATACACCCCTATGTGTACGTGTGTGTGTCTTTGTTTAGAATTTTTAGAAAATGGAGAATTATTTTAAAAAGGTATTTTTTGTGTTCTAATCTTAAAAAAGATATTTTACTACTGTATTTACTACATATTACTACATATAGTATACTACTATGTTTACTATATGTAGAAAGAGATTATAATCGGTGTTAAAACACAGTAGTGTTCGAGGCTGAAAGACAAGTTTGGAGGAAAATACTTATAACATATATAAGAAATAAAGCAAATTTCCTTTATGTAAGAATACCTACAAATTGGGGTGCCTGGATGGCTCAGTTGTTTAAGTGTCTGACTCTTGGTTTCAGCTCAGGTCATGATCTCAGTGTTGTGGGATCAAGCCCTGTATCAGGCTCCACACTCAGTGGAGAGTCTGCTTGAGATTCTCTCCCTTTCCCTCTACCCCTCCCCCTGCTTGCACACTCATTCACACACTCTCTCTCTCTCAAATAAATAAACTTTTCAAAAAAAAAAAAGAATACCTACAAAATAATAAGAAAATGAAACATTTTAGAATTGTGGGCAAAATATATATACATGCATTTTATATAAGATATATAAATGACCTATAATCTTATGAAAATGTTTGAATTTTCTGGTTATAATATGAAGGTTTATTAAAATAATAATTACAAGACTTTCAGTTTGCAATCTTTTGGATAGAAGTCATCATTTTATCCTATCAAAAAAATCAAAGTAAACAAAGTGAAAAATCAATAACTCTTCTTAGATCCTTAAGAACAATGAGGTCACAGGGCAAACTACTGCTCACAAAAGTGGAGACACCAGACAAATACAGAGAATCACAGCTTAGAGAAGCAGAAACCCATAAGTAGAAACCTCCACAGGACCCAGTTACAGAATAGGAAAGCCTAAACTATAATCAATGAATTGCTGGAGGCTCAGGATGTTTAACTCTCAGAGTTAACAACCCCAATGGGCCCAGTCAATGCGCGGCCCACCTACTTCTATGAATTTTACCTATGAGACCTGGACTAGAATCTCACAGTTAATATAGAGGAAAATCCCCTAGTACTTCTGGCAGAGTGAGAGGAGAAGGAACTATTTTGAAGTATGCCAGAACATTCTTTTCTTTGTAACATTATCTGCCCTCAAGAGAAACTATTTTACCAGAATCTAAACTATTATGTTTGTTTGTTTGTTTGTTTTCAGAGCCTAATCAACCTGGGGAAAGAAAAATACCCAATTTCAACCACTCTAGCCTTGCATATGGAGGAAGGGAAATGCTCAATTCCAACCTCCTATAACCTTTCTCATAGAAGAAAGGAAATACACAACTCCAGGCCACTCTCAGCCTTCCTGCCCCATGTAGGGGATGGGAGAAGACAATAACTGAGAAGTACATGTTAAGATCATAGTCCAGGAGCACAGGCTCACTTAAAGACTGAAAGACTGAATCACAGGAATATAGAATGCTTCCCTCCTCACACTTCACCACCTATTTACATCAGCTCCTTTTACCTGGTACATCATGACTATTTTTGAAGAAAAAATTACAAGACATACTGAAAGGCAGAAAATGAAGAGAGAGAGCAAACATGAGAACCAGACTCAGATATGTCAGGGGTGTTAGAATGGTCAGATTGAGAATTTACCACAATTGCAAATAATATGCTAAGGGATCTAGGTGATAAAGTAGACAGAATGCAAGAACAAATGGACGATATAATGGAGAGGTGGAAATCCTAATGAAGAAAAATACTAGATATCAAAAACACCGAAAGAGAAATGAAAATGCCTTTGATGGGCTCATTAAAAAATTGGATATGGTTGAGAAAAGAATCTCTGAGCATAAGGATACCTTTGTAGAAACTGCCAAGACCAAAAAAAAAGAAAGGAAGAATAGATTTATAAAAAAGAAGAACAGAACAAGAAGAGCAGAATATTGCAAAATGTTTAACACATATGCAACAGGAATACTGGAAGAAGAAAGACAGGAAGGAACCGAAGTATTTGATGTAATAATATATAAGAATCTCCCCAAATTAATGTCACATACCAAACTCCAGATCCAGGAAGCTCAGGAACACCAAGCAGGATAAATGATAAACATCTACACCTAGTCAAAATGCAGAAAATAAAGCTAAAGGAAAGAAAGAAGCTAGAGGGTGGGGGATAGGGGTTGGGGGGAAACCTTACCTATACAGGAGCAAAAATAAGAACTGCATCTAACTTCTCCTCAGAAACTATGCAAGCAGGAAGAGAGTTAAGTGGAATATTTAAAACCCACTAACCTAGGATTCTTAAACTTGCAAAATTATCCTTTAAAAATGAAGGGCATAAACAGGCAGAGCACAGAGGATTTTTAGGGCGGTGAAAATACTCTGTATAATACTATAATGAAGGATACATGTCATTATACATTTGTCCAAATGCAGAGAATATGGAATGCCAAGGGTGAGCCTTAAGGTACGCCATGGATTGTAGGTGAGTGAAGGTTCATTAATTATAACAAATGTACCACCTGTGAGGGGATGTTGATCATGGAGGAGGTAATGCATGCATGGGGTCAGGAGCTATGTAATAAATGTCTACACCTTCATCTCAATTTGCTGTGAACCTAAAACTGCTCTTAGATAATTGGCTTTCACATGTGTTGTGTACATTATCAATTCCTAATAATGAGTAAAACATGGAATGTAAATTTTAAATTTATCTTTTATACATTGGAAGAGAAAAGGATGGTTTTAATTCCCAAAGTCTCTTCTTAATGAAGCAAGTTTTACATTCTAACCATGAGGCATATTAAATAGCTGTTCATTTGAAAAGAGAACATTTAATAGCAAATACAATCCTTAGGGAGTGTCTTTCAAAACCAGTTGTATGTGTGTATTATTGCATGTTATTTTTTCAGATTTTACATTATAATTAACACCAACACCCTTTAGGGGTAAAATAACAGGACTGTGACAACCCATGTTGATTAAAATAAACACATGAGGCAACACAGCAGAGAAAAATAGGCAAAGTGAAGTGTAATTGTTCCACTTATAAAGTAAAGCCCACTTTATAGGATGGTTGGACTAATTTATTTCTGCAGCTTATATACTGAAATGTATGACCACATGTACATTGTGAGACAAATATAGTATCCCTCATGATCAAGTGAGCTGTCAATACAAACAGTAAAGATTGATACAATCTCAGTGCCCTACATAAAAGTCTCCACTTAAAACAGAATAGATATTATGGTAGTGGATGCCCCCCAACACTCAACCAACAGAGGAGAATGCAAAACATCCTTTCCTAACCTTCCTCTTATTTATTTATCATCCCTAGCAAAATGTTCCAAGTTCCTGTCAAGCCTCCACCAATTTCTGAAATTACAGTTATAATTGAGAATATCTGTTATTCTGGCACCTATATATAGAATGGACTCAAGATGCCAGTATTGGTTGTCACCATTCTTAAATGAAGACAAAATCAATTTTAAATCTTCACACTGTTTTCTGGCTATTCATTGTCATAATGACTGCTAGTCATTATATTAGTCACTACTATTTCTACTTGGTTTCCTTGAATATCATTCTCTCTTAGTTCTTCTCTGACCTCTTGGGCTCTTTTCTTTTAAACACCCTTGCTGGACCCAGCTCATCTTGCTGTCTTTTTTAAATTGAAGTGCCTGAATTCTTGGTCTTCCTTTTGTACCTCTGTGCTTTCATCAAGTTTCCTGGCTCAATGTTTTCTATACACTGGCAACTTCCACATTTATATCTCCAGATAGGACCTCTCCTAGGAATGCTAGGCTCATACATGTATCTATTTCCTTGTTTCTTCCACTTTGATGTTGAACAGACACGTAAAACTTAACAAGTCCAAAACTTAGGTCCTGATTTTTCACCTTTAAAACCAGCCAATCCCATATTCTTCCCACAACTCAGTAAACGAGAGTTACATTGTGTCAGGTGCTCAAAATTCTTGGAGACAACTTTTATTCAACCGTTTATCTTATACCCAACATCCAATCTATGAGATAAAGCTTTTGCATGTACCTTCAAATTATATTCCTTCTGAAAACCCTTGCTGCTACATTCTTATCCAAGCCACTAACATCTTTTGCCTGGATAATTAAATAATCCCCTTGATTCCCTCTTGCCCCTCACAAAGCCAAAAAAATCTTGTTAAAACACAAATAATGTTTTATCGTCTTTTGCTCAAAATACTCAAAAGCTACTCATTTCAGTTATTATGTAACAATTCCAAAACAGTGAGACTTAAAAAAATAATAATCATTTTAACTGCTTCTCAGAGTCCTGGGAACAGGTTGTTTTGGCTTGAGATTTCCCACGTGATTGCAGCCAGATGGAGGCTGGGGCTGAGGCCATCTTGAAGCCTTCCTCACTCACAGATCTGATGCCTGATTTGGGATAACAAGAGTATCTGGAGACTGGAACCACTGGGGCTCATCATGTATCTCTGTCTCACTTATCAGATCTTTCCATGTGGTTTCTCTAATACAGCAGCCTCTGGGCAGTCAGATTTCTTACAAGGCATTTGGCTTTCTCTATCATGAGGTTCCCAAGAGAATGGTGGAGGTTGCATGACTTTTGTGATCTAGTTTCGTAAGTGACACAGCATCATTTCCACCAGATTCCACTGATCAAAGAAGACAGAAGCTCAGCCAAGTTCAAAGTTAGATGGAGAGCTACCTCTTACACACTGTGTCTGTGATGGCTTTTGCACTGCAGTTATGATGGCTTTTCCATCTCTCTAGTACTCTTTTCCTCATGATATGCTTTTAACCTAGTTGCCACCTTGCTGTTCCCTCTACCTGGAATGTTCTTCCTTCAGATATCCAACTGGCTCATTTCTTCACCTCTTTCATGTATTTGTTCAAGTCTCACCTTTCCAGCAAGTTCTTATCTGAATACTCAAAGTAAAATTCACCCCTATTCTCCAAAATTCCTTATGTGCCTTCTCTGAGTTATCTTCTCCCATAAAACTATACCATATTTTCATGTGCTATAAAATTAACAGATTCATTTTATTTATGGTGTATCTGTACTCCGTCAAAACTTGAGTTCCATTAGGTCATGGATTTTTGTCCTTTCTCTTCACTGATGCATCTCAGAGTGCCAGCACATGATAGGTCCTCAATAAATATTTGGTGAATGAATGGAGGCATGAATGTAGTGACTGATGGAACAATAAAAGATGGATATGTAAAATTCATAGGCAATATTATTAAATGAAATTTGTTAGCTGTTTGGGCTATGTAAATTGTACAGAGAAGTGAATGAAAGCTTTAAGTAAGAGGGAGATCCTAAAGTTAGTATTGATTCCCTTTTCCCCACAATGGATGATATTTTGAAGATCTTCATGCTAACATTAGTTTAAGCTCATTCAATACTGTCATAGGAGGAAGAAAATCATTTGAGACCTTAGATATTAATATTCCAATCCCTCACCTTCTGTGTGTTTGAACTCCTCTATCACTTTGGAGGTAAAACTGGAATAGTGTACAAATTCATAATGAGGTGAGGGGTTTTAATATAGAAGGCATTTTCTTCTTTCCAGTGATGTCTCAGAGTAATGAAGTCCTGATGAAACCAGGAGGGGAGAGGAATTTTGATTTCTGTATTTCAAATTGCTAATTATTTATTATTTAAGGGTGTGTGATTTTTGAGTCAGTCTACATCTCAACTCTATAAATCTCTAGCTATGCATCTTTGGAAAATTTCCTTAATGTTTCTGATCTTCAAATTTTATCCTCATCAAGAAAATAAAGACAGTAATATCTATCTCATGCAATACTGGGAGAATAAAATAAAATTAGATATTATGATAAATGTACTATATTTAGAATAGCACCTGGTACATGTGTCAATAACAGTAAACAGAATTTTTTCCTACATTAACTTTTAATTGTAATGAACTTATAGAGAAAAAAATGTAATTTACTCGGAATAAGCTTAAAAATGAAATTCAACATAATATCCTTTCCAGAAGGAAGTCCATTAAAAATGGACAAGTGTATTTTAAGCATAACTTACATAGAAAGTAGTAAGAAATAAGAAAACAGATGGGGTGAGACACTAAGAGTTAAACATATTTTTCTTCCTAAATGGGACACAACTTGCCCACTTGAGCATGAAACTCTTCTCTAGATCTTAGAATACAAGGAAAGTTCAGATCAAAATTTTCAGAAATTCAATTGCCTACAACCTCAGGCTTTTGTTTATTTATTTCATGCTTGCTTTGATTTTGTCTTTTATTAAAGTCTCTTATATAACAGAAATAGTACCAGAGAAAAGAGGTTAGTGAAAAAGTTATTTAGTTGTGCCAAAGGGACTAAAACTCAGATATTATTTCAATTTAATCAACTCTTATGCATTGAGTCTCAATTAAGCGGCAGATATTATAGGAAGCACTGAGGATAAAATGATGAATAGAACATATTTCCATCTTTCCCCAAGTGCAGTGCTTTGCTGCCTAACTTTGAAGAATACTACAAATCTTTAACCAAAGTAACAAAATGTACATATCCAAGGCTCTGAGAAGTCCTGCAATAAAGAAACCTATTTGACTTCCTAATCACTGAGTATCTCTCAAACTTACTTGGCAATGAGGCTCTTCCTTTGTGTAACATCTACAACTGATACACTATATAACACATTCATGTTCATCTGTTCATATTATCCTACATCCACATGCTTCTCCTTTCAATGGGATGGTTTTTAAATTTAAAATTTTTAATTAGACATCTATTTAAGAGAGAATTTTGAAATCCTTTCCATATGTAGGAATTGAAGTTCGCCAGTATTGTGGGAAGAAAAGATGAAAAGCAAGTATAGCTAAATTCAAAGTTTCTTCTGTGTCATGTACCAAGAAAACAGTAATTTTTATATTGTTGCAAAGTCTCTTATTATACATTAAAATATAAAACTGTACTGATTAGAACTCCTTCAAGTATCCCTAAGGTTATATGCTTTACATTTCTGGCTTCTGAGTAAACGTGATTTAAAGAATGAGTGATTTTGCCAAAATGGCTTTGAAAACCAAAAGCAGGTACTATATCCTTTGATCTGCATGAGGTGCATGTGAGAAAGGCAAGTGACTGGCATAAGATCACATTCCTTGAAAGTGGTGGATCTGGAACTCAACCCTATGAAAGAAACAAATTAATTTAAGCAAGACACACTGAATTCAGACTTTTTATTCCAACTTTGAAATAACTGCCCAAAGTGCTAGGCTAAAGATTTATATTTATATTATCTATGAGAAAGTAAAGAAAGCAAATTTGAAGTGAAATTTCAAAAACTAAAACATTCAAATTATTTTCAAGTATTTTAAAAGTTACATTTCCAGTACTCTCATCTTCACACAAACAATTAAATTGATTTTACAAATTATCCCCTTCAGTAAGGCTATTCAGAAGAGAGACTTTATTCAGAGACATTGTTAGCATTTGCTATATGGTATTATAAGAACTGCCTTAATGAGACAAGTTCATTCAATACAAATTTCTATCAGTAAGAAGAATAATAGGGATTTCTGTTGGAAGACAATGTTGTCCTCTCTGATGTTAGCATCTAGAGGTCAACGATGAAACTTAAATATTTCTATCTAACTATATAACAATCTAGGAAACTATCATCAATGAGTTTGCTTTTTGAAGAGCTATCCCATTTTATAATCTAGTCATTTCCTTTCCCTGAGAAACTGAACTATTTAAGTGTCATACTACTTTGAGATAATCAGTTTGGGATGAAAATTTTTAGAAGTATATCATTCATAATTCCTTGTTCCTTTCTCAGGTAGAAGCAGTGTAGTATATCACTTACATAATATCTGGCATTGGAACTGTGCTCATTATATGGGAGTTGCTTTTATTATTAATAAAAATACACATAAAATATAATAATAATAATAGTAATAATACGCAAAGAGTATGCTAGATACCATACCTCTGGATAGAATTAGCATTTCTCACTTAGTGTTCCAACTTGTACACTGTACATTTTTCTGTTATATTACCTATATTACTTTTGTCTGCTCACTTCTGTCTCCCAGATTGTAATCATAACAGGGATTTCTTCTAACTTTGATCTCTATATCCTTAACTGCACTCAATAAATGTTTGCTATAAAAATTAATGAAAAGAAATGTTAATTTGTTCTTTGTTTAAGGTAACATCTGAATGAATAACCTACTCAATTTAAAATGCATAATGTTTAAGTGCTATAAGGATGTGGCTAGACTGGGCTTCCTCATAGCCTGGAGACTTTAGGGTATTCACTTCTTACATGGCAGTTGACTCACCCTAGAGCAAACATTCCAAACCAGATGAAATGGGACCTGATGGTCCTTTCAGAACTGGCACAGTGTCACTTCTACTATATTATACTGGTTACAAAGCCACAAGGTCAACTCAAGTTCAAGGAGAGAGGAAATAAATTACATCTTTCCACAGAAAGAGTGAGAAAGAAGTTAGTTAGCTTCCCACAATTTAATCTGTAACCCCCATTAATGCCATTTCCCTCATTTGACATAATGTTTGATCTGACAATTAATAGAACAAGAGAAAATTGCATAATACACCACAGAGTAGTAACAATTACATTTTCATTTGTGTCCTTGTTCTTGATTACTATACATATAAGAAACAATTTATCAAGGAAACAAACCAACTCTATAATTGTTTTCTGAGATAAGAATCAATGAGTTTACCTTTAGCTACAAAATACATCACCTTTTTTTTAATAGACAATTAAACACAAACTTTTGGAGACAAAATTGCAGACAAAGGATTCTGAGCTGCATCCATGACTCAATATTAATAAATGAAGTTGGAATATGACCTGCAATTGGTCTATGATGACAGAAAGCAGATAGCTACTCCTCCTAGTACAACTGAAGAATACCTGGCTAAGCATTTATTTCAAGAGCTGGGAAAGAATTTTGTTATAACATAGGCCTGTATGCATAATGAAATAAGTGCCTTGAATACTCTTGAAACAAGGAAGGATAAAGGGAGAAAAATGTACATAGAAGGAATATATTTTTAACACTAAAAACATGGTATAATCTTTTTAACATTTTATTAAAATAGAAATTAAAATAAAGCATTACGTTCTGTAAATAAAAGTGGTGGGGAATAAATCATTTCTCAGAAAGACCCTAAGAGACCACAAGGTAATTCAAGTTGTTTTGACTATTTGAGGAATAAGGTTGAAAAGAGAGACATGAGAAATGAGATGAGTACATTTATAGACCCTTAGGGAAAACACTGGTAGTGGGTGAGTGAACTAGGAGATCCTCTACCTGAAAGAGGGGTTTTATTCTTTTTTTATTATTATTATGTTATGTTAATCATCACACATTACATCATTAGTTTTTGATGTAATGTTCCATGATTCATTGTTGGCATATAACACCCAGTGCTCCATTCAGTATGTGCCCTCTTTAATACCCATCACCAGGCTAACCCATCCCTCCACCGCCCTCCCCTCTAGAACCCAAAGAGGGGTTTTATTCTTAAGTAAAGGAATTTTAAACTAATACTACACTGTATGTTAGCTAACTGGAATTTAAATAAAAACTTAAAAAAAATTTTATAGAACTTATGGTACTGTTGTAATTAAGAAAAGTAAATATTCTAAAATATTCACCAGGGGCACCTGGGTGGCTCAGCTGAGAAGTGTCCAACTCTTTTGATTTCAGCTCAGGTCATGATCTCAGGGTCGTGAGATGGAGCCCCTTGTCAGGCTCCCCACTCAGCATGGCATATGCTTGAGATTCTCTTTCCCTCTCCCTCTGCCCCATCCCCCAACTCATGCACCCGCAAATTTTCTCACTCTCTCTTAAATAAATAAATAAAATCTTTACAGTATGTACCAGATAATATGTTTGCACATATATCTATAATATGAAGCACAAAACACAATCAGTGAATCATAATGAACCAAGCAATGAAAGCAGAGGAGGCACCAGACAAAACCAGATATTTACTTACTCTTCTATTCCTTAACCTGTGAGGGTGGGATTGAAATAACAGAAAACAAACACTATTTATATGCAAAGTTACTAATGGTTTCAAGTACGTATGTATGCATATTTATGTATTCACACACTGTGTACTTGTACATATTGACATTCAGTAAAATTTATATACTTTATTCTACGGATTGGGAGTATATGGCCTATCAAATCCAATCCACCTCCTGTTTTCACAAATGAAGTTTTATTAGAACACAACCACATTCATTCATTTCTGTATTGTCTATGGTTGCTTGTGTGCTACAACTGCAGAATTAACTAGTTGTGACAGAGAACATAACATAATCAAAACTAAAATACAGATTATGTGCCCCTTTATAGAAACGGTTTGTTGAACCCTGGTTTATTATTCCGAAGACTAAATATGGGATTCTTAATATATCCTAGTTAAGTAACTGTAACCACAACAATAGTAATAATTTCTATCATTTATTGAACACATAGTTTGTGTCAAAAATCATACTAAGCTGGAAGGGCAGGGTCTTATTGATGTAGGAAAGCTGTCAGGTTTTGAAGCTGACGGCCAAGAAAGAATTCTTGAGATGTCTTTGGTGCAAAAACGGTGGTTTTTTAAAGCACAGGGAAGGACCCGTGGGCAGAAGGAGCTGCATCGGGTTCAGGAGGAGTGGCCCATTATATGCTTTCAAGTTGGGAGGGGCTTACGGATAGTGTAAATCTCTAAGGAATTTGGAAGCAAGGTTTCCCAAAGTCTAGCTATTGTTGGTAAAGGTCATTTATTACCAGCTAATAAAAACCTTACTCATGAGACCCTTCAGATGTATATCGGTGGGTCATATGCTTGGGGTACGGTAAAGTTTCCAAAGGAATTTTTATATGTTAAAGTAGACTTAGAGGATCTTGGGGGTTGGGCAATCTTAGTCTTTGCCCTTAGCAAAGTATTAACATGGAGGCAGCTGAGTTCCTAGAGGAATGTCACTCTGCCTGTTTCAAGGACTTGTCAGTGGGCTTTAAGGAGTAAGGAAATTTAATAATTATTTTCTGCCTTTGTTTCCCACATCACTATGATTGACAGCCTCATCAGAATCACAGAGAATAGAAACGGAATAGTTAGCCAGACGACAGAATGATAATTATTCAAAGAAAAAAAATGGCAAACATCTACTACACTATCAATAATTAAAAATGCTAGCCTGCAATGACTTATTATAATGGATACCTAACCTCATTCATACAAAATGAAACTGGGTAATGTCTCATTAATACAAGAAATAATCAGTGTTTTTGCAGAGGTAAACATTTCTTTGAGGGTGTGCTGGAACCTATGTATTTATATTTCCTGGCCTTTTGTGACAATCAGATGAATAAATAGGACCTATTTAAATAATGCCAGATAAAACTCAGTGTCTCCAAATAATCCACAGGGGTGGAAATTCTATATTAAAAATTATGTTTATATCTATTTATCTTGTCAAATTTTTAGTACATATTTTTTAAATTGCACATTTTATTGGAAAATAGTATCCATCTATATCATTATAAACAAGTACAGTATTAGAGTTCACAAGCTCAAATTTTATTGCTAACAAGGGTATGTGATCAAAATTTTGGAAACCACTGACAAATTACTCATCCCAAAATAGTAAATAACCTAGGGGTTATAATAATCCATATAAGGTTGTAATTGTGTACTCCTATAGCACAATCCACAATTTTATAGAAAAATCAGTATATCTAATTACAAATGAATATAGATGACTCCAAAATCTGAAAACCAATGACACGGGAAAAATATGACACTGGAGTGTACCTTCACAAACTTAAATTCAATATATCTGTGAAGAATTTCTCATCACCCACCTAAGCTTTTCATTTTGTATTTTAGTGTAATTTTAATATCAGTCCTAATCTCCTAGTAATGAATCCTTAAAACTATGCTGACCTCTTGTTCTGCCCTGGGTAGCCCACCATATTTTTCAATGAAATTGAAGATTCTTGCTTCATTCCTCGATAATGTCTCCCATACCCATCTCTCCCTTGTCACATCCCAAACATCCTTTAATGGGCTTCCAGTCAGCAGGTTCTCTCCTTTCTGGTCCTCCACACACAGAAGCTAGTGGTTTATTAAGGAATATATTCCATGAATACATTCCATGAAAGGTACTCACTCCTTTACTCCTAACTTTACACAAGTCAGAATCCAGGCTCAGCTTTGCTTTAAAACAAAGTTGTAATCTCCATTCGAAAAATGCTGTCACATTTTTCTCTCTTCCGTTCTAGGAATCCCTGTTTGCAGTGTATTCATATAATTGTCCTCTAAATATTCGTTACTATTTTATACTTTCTACTTTATCACTCATCTCCTTCCTCCCTTCTTTATTATCCATGTACATTTTAACCTCTAAGCAAGACAGGTTTTTTTCCCCCTGTGATAAAGGACCCTCCTACTTGTATTTGAATTCTCTACAACTTCTATCAGAGTACGTTATTAAACAAAGACTCAATAAATATTTGCAGCTTTGTGCTGTGGTTGCTTTGCCATAAGGAACAATGGTTTCCTAGCGACATTCATTGCTCCTAGTGCCTGAGGTAAGAAATACATTTTAGCAATTGTGGACCTAAAAAGGAAAGGTAAACAACTTCATCAGAAACCTAACAACAAAATAGAATGCCACTTAGTCATGGTCTTACTTTTTCAGCTAACCTAGGTCTTAGAAACCACAGGCAGTTTTAACACTATATTGCAGCTCTGGTTCTGTGTACACTAAATAAGAGGAAATAATATCATCTGTGTTCACTTTAACGATACCATACTTTGGAGGGAGTTAACATCATAAGAGGTGATGAATTAGATGTTTAAGAGGGTAGAAGCTCAATCTAGGTTTGATTTCCAATATTTTTTTCTCTATAATTCTAAAAGGATCAAATGATTTTATTATTCAAAAATTTTTAGATAAAAATGATACATTAACTCTGCCTACAATGAGAGCAGAAGACACTGGGAGGTCTTAGCAATACAGTTAAAGAAAATGTTGGCCTTTGCTACATTATTTACCATGCTCACATATCCTTTCGGTAAAATTTAAGAGAGCTATAATAAAGAATAATATTTTACATGTTGTTTATTAATTTAAACATAAATTTTCAGAACTCATATATACCCGTAACATTCCAAATGAATTTTCTGTGTAAGTCATTAATTTTAACACCAAGGCACTGATCATTTTGACAAAAAAAAGTTAATAAATTTAAAAAAATCTAGTCAAAGAAAGAAGAGAATCTGCAATTAAATTTTAGTTGATAATGGGCTATTTAATAACTATGTTATGCAGAAAAAAAGGCAATGATTCATAGAATGTATATACAGCATCTAATGATAATCAACATGCTTTCTGGAAAATGAAGATAATATTCCCTTATTGAAAAGAGTTAGATGGGGTGCCTGAGTGGCTCAGTCAGTTAAGCAGCTGCTTTCGGCTCAGGTCATGTTCCCAGGGTCCTGGGATCGAGTCCCAAATTGGGCTCCCTGCTCAGTGGGGAGCCTGCTTCTCCCTCTCCTTCTGTCTCCCAGCTTGTGCTCTCACTCTCTCTCTGTCAAATAAATAAATAAATAAATAAATCTTAAAAAAATAGTTAAAAAAAAGAAGAGTTAAATGAACTTCTTCACCTAATATGTTTAAAATTCTCTTTCTAGTGCTCAGATTTTAATGAAATGCAGATCATTGCAATTCTTCATGTTAAATAACATCTGGGATTGTTCTTTAATTGAGTAAATTGTGTTAAAATATTGCATTTTTATTACTAGCTTAATAGCTTAAAGAGGTATTAAACATTTAATTATTAACCTTGACATGAAAGAATTGGAAGAGATTTCTTAGATGATTTAAGGACTTATAAGTTCTCTCTTCTGAGTTAAGTTCATATGCAAGGATAAAGCAGATCTAACTAGCCATCCTGAAATGGGTGTTTGACTTTAATTGAAAGAAACGAATAATACAGCATGTACACATATGATATGTCCAACATTAGTTGAGCAAATCATTCATGGAGGAATATATGTTTAAATGAAAAATAT
This sequence comes from Callorhinus ursinus, assembly GCF_003265705.2. Classification (NCBI taxonomy): domain Eukaryota; kingdom Metazoa; phylum Chordata; class Mammalia; order Carnivora; family Otariidae; genus Callorhinus; species Callorhinus ursinus. Next base: position 30,622,156 of record NW_027397077.1, on the reverse strand, counting down.
CAAGTAACCAATGTTAATTATTAGTAAAATCACCATTACTAAACAACAGAAAAATCTAGCCTAATGATTCCTTCGTTCAATAAATATTTGCTATATACCTGTCATGTGGAAAGTGCTAGTCTAGGCATTAGGAAGAGAGAAGTGAATCAGTTCTCATAACTCTTGTATTCTATCAGAAATAGATACATATAAATATGGATTTTTTAAAAGATAAATAATTATAATAAATAGTACAAAGAGAATTAAAAGAGTTATATATAGTTAGGTGGTGTAGGCAATGGTATGTTGGTAAATGTTCAAAAATCAATTCTCAAAAAGGAAAAAAAAAAACCACTTGGTTGTAGTGTTTGCCATTCTCTGTTGTGTAAATAATCCCAGCATGGCTGATTTCAAGCTACAATATGACAGCGCTGAATACAGAGTTGGAAAGAGATGTCTACCCTCAGCTCTAGTGGGCTCCAGCATACCACGATAAGGCTATGTTAAGTTGAATAGGTCTTTCTGGGAAAATGACATTAAAACTAAGGTCTGAATAACCAGAAAAAAATCATGTGTGGAGTACTACATAAGCCATATTCTGAGCAGAGAAAACAGCTAGAACAAAGTTGCAAAGCCAATACAAACTTGGACTGTTGGAGGAACAAAAAGATCAGTGAATCTGAAGGGTAACAAGCAAGGAGGATGAACAACGGGGTTGGAAAGGCAGCCAAAGTCTTCACACAGAACTCTGTAATAGAGGGTATAGAATTTGGCTGAGATGGTACTGGAAGATCTATGAATCATTTTGTCGTGATTAAAACTCTTGTAGTATTTACTCTGTTCTGTCCATAGTTAAGTAAAAAAGTTATTACAGAAGGAAGGACAGACCTTGGCTCTCTGATGATAGGAGGAATATGAGAAAATATTTGGGAACTAGGTTAAATAAAACTTTGGAATTAGTAAGTATCAACATAATATTACTAATCATGGCATCCAACTTAATATGTAACTTGCTTCATGTAAAATTTCTTTCATCTGCTTTTGTTTTCTACAGTCAAGTACTATTGTCATTCATATTGTCACAACTGTCATTTCTAGAAAATGATTCTATCATATAAAAATAACATAATCTAAAATGACTTCCTGAGATCTTGACCTAAGAGCTTATATATAAAACAAATGTTTTTTAAATTGTGGCTATAATGGCACATAACAGCAGGCATTAGATGCCATGGACGTAATATCTGGCAAATAAAATGCTATGGTCTCCAAGGGAACCGTAGATATTTCTAACTCTATTCAAAAATGTACTGTAACTGTAGATAGAATTTCCCTGGGCTATAGAAAAGCACAGATGATATTAGTGTTTATTAGGTCCATGAAGGTGGCTTTTAAAAATATATCTGAAAAACACTGAAGTTCTGCTAATATGGCCAGAAATCAGGAGGTCAGAAACAACAATGCAAAGTAGAAACTCATCATGGGTGGGAGTGAATAAAAATATTTCTATTAATAAAGTCTAAGGGTAACAGTTTGATTAAAAAAGAAAAAACAAAAACCAGGAAACATTCATTTATATTGGGCAAATAATGAAATCAGTTACACACTGTGTTTATAAATTCATTAGACTAACATTGAGTCTCCTCTGGACTAAACCCGGAGTAGCAAGTATCACCTGAGTTCACTATCTAAGGGAGGACCAAGGCACAAACAGAGGGAAAAAAAAAAAGCAGAATTGATAAGTTCTCAAGTAGAAGTGTAACAGAGTGTGACAGAAGTAACAGCACTTCAGGTATGAAAAAGACTATAGGGAAGAGGAGTTTGGCTCCAGTATTGGTGGAATAAAGAATTCCATGCATTCTTCTGAGGATTTCAGAATAGCTAAAATATAAACTACTTGCAAGAATGAAGAGGAATGATGTTTAAGGAGGTTAAAAATCATTTTCATTTACAATGTATGCTTTAGTAAGAGTTTGGATTTTACCTATCTTTGCCTTGAGGAATCAGAAGTCTCCCTAACCCTTTTTTTTATAGTTTATTTTGAAATAGCTAAAGATGAACAAGTTTTGAAATAATACAGAATTGCCCTATACCTATGTAACTAAAACACCTTGTCCAAAACAGAAAATTAACATTCGTACAATACCATTAACAGGACTGCAGACCTTATTCAGATTTCATCAGCTTTTACAGGAACTTTTTCTTCCCTCAGTGTGTAGTTCTATGAAATTCTATCACACATATGGATTCACAAAAAACTGGTAGTCACCACCATCCATATACAGAACTGTTCCATCATCATAAAGAAACTTCCTAGTGTTACCCCTTAATAATCACACCTCTCCTTCACCAAACCATTAATACCTAGTGATCACTGATAGGTACTACAGTTTTCACTTTGACACTTACATAAATGGAATCATACAGTAAGTAAGCTTTTCAGCTTTGGCATTTTTTTTTTTCACTTTGCATGATGCCTTGAGATATACCCAAGTCACAGTGGTGTTTTAATAGTTCCTTTTTATTGTTGAGTAGTATTCTGTTGTCATGATGTACCACAGTTTGCTTATCCATTCACCCATTGAAAGCAAATTGTGTTGTTCCAGTTTGGGGCTGCTATGAATTTTTGTGTACAGGTTTTTGTGTGAATGTAAGTCATGGAGATAAATACCCAAGAGTATAATTGTGTCACTGGTCAATGTATTATTAACTTTATAGAAGACTACCAAACTATTTTTCAGATTGGATGTGTCAATTTACATTTCCACCAGCAATGTAGGGGAGATTCCATTGTTTCACATCCTTGCCAGCACTTGGTATTGCCAGGATGTCTTCCCATTCTAATAAATGTGTAATGGTATGTTATTGTGACTTTAATTTGCATTTACCTTATAGCTAGTGAGCTTGTATTAGATGACTTTAATGTACAAATGTGATATCATAATTTAAAGGAAAAGTAACTTGGAGAACTATGTACAGAATAGAATGAAATGTCCAGGGATGGAAGACTAAAGAACTAAGGATGGGGAGATAAGTCAGGATGATCAGATATAGTTCAGATAAAAGATAAAGTTAACCGAAAATAAAGCATTTACAAAAGGCAAAGAGAGAAGAGATCAGATTTGAAAAGTATTTGAAAGCAGACTCAAAAAGATTTGTGGGAATGAATAACAAAAGGAGTCGATGGTAACGCGTTTTAAGCTTGAAATAGTGAGTAGATACAGATACAGTAACCAAAATTAAAAATAAGGAGAAAAAACAGTTTGGGGAGAGAGAGAGATTTGGAGACATTTTTTGGCCATATTAAAACTGAGGTATCTATAGAGCATACCAAAATATTTGGCTAACTGAGCGGGGAGAAACATTATTCCAAATGGAATTTGGTATCACAAAGAGCAAAGACCTATTGTGTTAAGTGGGATATTTTGCTTAAAATCATTGTCATAACTTTTTTTAGCAACATTGTTGACAATTAATCTCCGACCCCTAGACCAGTTCACATTGAAAGCAAGACAAAATCAGAGGTCATTTTGGTTTAGGAGCTGATGTGAACCAATCTTAGGGAGAAAATTGTAATACACTAATAGCCTAATATATTGCTACCTTGAAGGGGAATTAGAAAGGCAATAATTATTGGAGAGTTTTCCCGAAGTTATAGAAGCCTGGCTACTCTATTAAAAGAATAGATGACATTTGCATTTTCACCCATGTGTTCTTTTCATGATTAGAGGAATCATTTAAGACCACAAACTTAGCAAATCACACCTCAAAAACTGTTGCTACCACAAGTATCTTTGTTTTTTCAATGTAAGAAAATGGTTGTATATTATATATATATACATATATATATATGTATATATATATTTATATCACACCATGGCTTATCTACTATTAGTCTTATGTTGATTTTATTTATATTATAGACTTCAGTAAAATTCAATTGCATAATAATATATATTTAAGAAGATCAGCAGAGGGGCACCTGGGTGGCTCAGTTGGTTAAGCAACTGCCTTCGGTTCAGGTCATGATCCTGGAGTCCCGGGATCGAGTCCCACATCGGGCTCCCTGCTCAGGAGGGAATCTGCTTCTCCCTCTGACCCTCTTCCCTCTCGTGGTCTCTATCTCTCATTCTCTCTCTCTCAAATAAATAAAATCTTTAAAAAAAATAAAAATAAATAAAAAAAAGAAGATCAGCAGAATACAAATAGTAGACTAACCATGAAGTAAAATGTTTTACATATTATTTCAACTGATTCTCCCAGCCACCCCATGTTGTAGCCTGGAGGAAAAAGTAATAATATCTCCATTTTAAAGATTTAAAAAAAAAAATCCTTGAAACCAGAAAGAATGGAAAGCACATGACATTGTATGTGGGAGACACTGTTTTCCTAACTATCATTTGCCCTCCTTTCTTTTCTCTTAGACTGAGAACTGGAATCTTTCCTCAGAACTGTCTAAGTCCTGGTAAAACTACCTGAACCACAAACACATGATCAAAGGGCAAATCTACATATACGTTGTTACAAAAAAAAAAAAAGAAGAAGAAGAAGAAGATGATGATGAAAATTTATAAAGTAGTGTGACCACATTTAGAAGTTTTTCAATCAGGGACACCTGGGTGGCTCAGTCGGTTAAGCGTCTGTCTTTGGCTCAGGTCATGATCCCAGGGTCCTGGATCGAGTCCCACATCAGGCTCCTTGCTCAGCGGGGAGCCTGCTTCTCCTTCTGCCTGCCGCTCCTTCTGCTTGTGTGCTCTCTCTCTCTGGCAAATAAATAAAATCTTTAAAAAAATTTTTTTTCAATCAAGTCATTCTGCCAATTCCTAAGTTTGCTGATAACGCAAATAAACAGATGTCTGGTTTCATTCCATTACCAGTGATACAGGAAAGGAAAACTACTGGGCACCTGGGTGGCTCAGTAGGGTAAGTGGTTAAGTGTCTGCCTTCAGCTCAGGTCATGATCCCAGGATCCTGGGATTGAGCCCCACATCAGGCACCCTGCTCAGTGGGAAGTCTGCTTCTCCCTATCCTTCTGTCCCTTTCCCCATGCTCTCGCTCTCTCTCTCTTAAGTAAATGAATAAATAAATAAAATCTTTTAAAACAAAAAGGAAAACTATTAATAAGTATAAATTCTACTGAAGTTGAAAGACATGTAATATTCATATAAATGGAGTACATTTTGCCACTTCCTAAAAGAACTCAAGAAAATAATATGAAAAATAATTATACAGTGAGGAAAAATAGTAAATATCAGTGAGAAAGTTCAAAAATTATTGACAAAGTAGGAAGGGAAATGTTGGATTCAAATAACAACAACAACAACAAAATACAAAAAAAAGAAAAGAATGAAATGATCAAAGCCTGCCAAAGATATTCATGCTGAAGGAACTATTTTTAAAAAGAACCATGGGGCGCCTGGGTGGCTCAGTTGGTTAGGCGACTGCCTTCGGCTCAGGTCATGATCCAGGAGTCCCTGGATCAAGTCCCGCATCAGGCTCCCTGCTCGGCAAAGAGTCTGCTTCTCCCTCTGACCCTCCCCCCTCTCATGTGCTCTCTCTCTCTCTCATCCTCTCTGTCTCAAATAAAAAAAAAATCTTTAAAAAGAACCATGAAACAAAACAAAAACCCATGAGTAAATAAATAAAATAAAAAATGACCACTAAAAATAGAATATGAAATAATAAATAAACCCTATGGTAAACTAAGAAATTGCAGAGAAAAATATCACTGGTACATGCAAAAGTCAAAATTGATGTGGCAAGGAAAAAATACTCTGCTATGCAAAGTGTATATTAGGAGAGCGAACTGGGAAATGGCTTAATTAACTATGTAGTTTATTCATGCAAAAGAAACTGATAGACCTCAAAAACAGAATGACTCAACTGGTGCTTAATGAAGGTATTAGAAGAAACAAGAAATTCTGTCAGTGTAGAAACCATAATTAAGGAAAAAACTGAGGACAAATATGCTAACTGAATGGGAGGCCCAGCTCTTTGAAAATGGCCACAGCACCATTCACCAGTGGTATTAGAAAAAAAATCAACAAGTGCCTTTAGACCTATTTACCAATAAGTTTAAAATTTTTGAAATATGTTTAAAATTACAAATAAAAAGGGCGGTGGTTAAAGTATTAAGGATACAAACTGTCCTCTGTCCTAAAAGTACCACTGTTCAAAATTTGTAAAAAACATACTTTAATCACAAACAAGTCAGTTGTTATATGAATAACAAATGTACATCTATGGAACTACAAATATGTAAAGAGGAAAAGTAAGTACCACTCTTTAACTATAATGGAAATGCAAAACTTAGGGAAGTTCCTCTAAAAAATCAACTACGAAATTCTACAAGTGCAAAAGTTTTAGGCAAAAGATAGTTTTTCAATAGAATGTAAACGTATGTAGCTATTAGAATATATAAGGGTATGGTCTATATCAATGTAGATAAAGATGTATCGGAAGAAATAAAGTGGTTGCTATTTAAGCACATTCATTTTTCTCTCCCTATGTACAAAGTTTTAAATCAAAATATTTATTCAAAAATAGTTGCTATAGTCAAATGAATATTTCAGTAAGTGCTATTAAATTAGTGGAGCTTGAGGTGCTGAAAATAGATACATAGGCCAATTAAGGGCCATGTACACCGTGACTTAAATACCACAGAAGTCTTATATTCATTCATTTAATAAAGATTTATAAAATATGTTGTAAACAAAGTAAACACTGAAAATAAGCTAACTTCATGGAAATACAGGATTATGTTGAGCAAAAATGGCATGCATGCCTTTCTTTCCTCATTCGCTGGAAAAAAAAAAGAAGTTGGAAAGCTCAGTAAAACAACTCATTTAAAAAATAATATGAACCTATGCACACCAATAACTAAGGAAGAGCTGCTGCCTCTTTCGATTACGGAGACTCCTGGAGTAAGGCAATTAAAACTAAGAAATAATTTGGCACCCTGTTGGAAGCCAGAGAGAAAGAAAAACACTAAAGACTTAGCCCAGGAACTGTGGAATAGTGGCAAGGATATCAGCATCTGCAACAAACACAATTTTCTCTTCTTTAAAAATGAAAATATTAGTATTCCACCATATTGCGGTATCACTTGAACTAAGATATCTAAGTGGCTTGAAATTGGAAAACATGCACACATAAAATACTGGTATTCTTTTTTATAGATTTAGACTTAAAATAAGAGTTGTTTCTTCTTCCTCTGATATAAAACGTGGCTCTAATTTCAAAGTTTCACTTCCATGTACTTAATAAGTTTTGCTAACAAAACAATGCATAGTAAAATTCCTACTACTATGCTTGACCCAAAGCAGACTCTCCTTAAGATGTCTGTTGAACCTAAATCTGCTTTAAAATATAATTGGAATCTTCTGAAATAAAAGTTTTAAAAATTGGAATCAGGTATATTTGCTGCAAAGAATTATGAATCTCATTTTCAAATAAATCAACCAAATCTATTTTTTCAAAGGTTGTGTTACTCAGGGACAAAGCACATCTTAAATGAAACAGAAGATAAATCTATTCTTAGAATCCAGAGAAATTAATTACAGTGGATTGTCATGATAAAGACCATGAAGAGTATGGAGCTTAATAGAAAAAATATATATATATATGGGAAGGAAGTAGCAGTAGCTTGGAGAAAGCCAAAAAGGATGGGTAGGAAAAAAGTTATGTCTCCAAAGGTCAAGTAAAGTAGCACTGAAATAAAACCTGGTGATCTTCATCAATGTGTATAACTAATACAGCGGGTTTCCAGGGGGATAATATTGTCAGGGTAGGTAGAGCACAGCCCTGACTATCAATCTTCTTGCCCAAATTGTACAAGTAACACGCATGAATATATAGATCAGTTCTCAAGAAAAAGAAGTGTGACTCCCTAAAATCTGTTCCATATTATTCAAATTCTTGTTACGAGTAAACATAAGACTAGAAAACACGGGTAATATGGTAGCTGCTCTTTAGGTAGGACTCTGTAAACTACTAGTTTTTTTCCATGTGGCTAGTCTGTTTCTGAATATTACTTTTGTGTTATACCAAAAAGCCAGAATGCATATAGAGGAAAGAGAGTGAAATGATAAAAAGCCAATCTAATTAGAAATGACTGAAGGAACCAGGTCCAGATACTTAAGTCTATGGAGGACAACATTTCAGAGAGACATTGTGGCTGTCTCTAAGATGTGAGGACGTTATTATATAGACAGAGTAGAAGCATTTTCTCTGTGATTCCTAACAGTAGAACCAGGATGAACAGATCAGTGTTAAAGGAAAATTTCAGCTCAGATGTGAGGGGAAAATTTTCCTAACAGTTCAAATTATAGTTAGTTGTCATTAAACAATAATTCTAACATATTTCACCAACTAATACTTGTAAAATCAGGTTAAAATCACTATCCACTTTTAATAGGGACTTGAGTTATGGTGCTCTCATACAATCTTGAGGAAAATGTAATTTGTTAAATGCAATTTGGCACCATCTGTCAAAAAAATTTTAATGGTTATGGTTTTGGTATTCACCTAGCAATTCTCCTTTCATTTTTCCACACATGATTATAAATACATCTGTTCATATTTGTTCAATGAAGCATGTTTGGTAATAGATAGCTTAAAATGGAAATATGCCAAATAATCCACAAATAGATGATAGTACTTTCATTCTAGGCAATACAATGCAGTCCTTCATCAAAATGAGCTGGATTTCTGTGTAAAGCTCTAAGACATTATTAATAGGGAAAAAAGAGCTTGTGAATAGAAACTGTAGAATAAAGGTTTAAATAAAATCCATACATGTGCATTTGGACATATATATACATTCAAATTCACACAAAATGATAGAAGAAAATATGTACTAAAATGGTTAACAGTGGTTGCCACTAAAGATCGAATACAGATTTAAAATAGGAAAAGGGAACACTGGGGGTGGGAGATTCTTTTAAAATCTACATAATTCTACAATATTTCAGCTATATCATTCAAGCATCGCCTGTGTAATTGTTAAAAAATGAAACAAAACAAAAACACAATTTTGTCTGCCTCTTTGTTATGAGAATTGTCTCACATGGAAAGTGCTGCCTGAGAGAGAAAAGAGCTCATGGAATACTTATTCTCCTGAAAACTCCATATATTCTCCACAACTAGAAATAAGTATATGTGTGAAAATGAGCTGGTATATTTTGAATATTCTTAAGATTTTATTTGTAAAGTAAATGAAACAAAGCTAAGCCAATATTGAAAAGAAATTAAACTTAAGTCAGCATTAATTTAGTTGTGTACATGTTGCAATATTTGTATTTTATCCGCCCTTTCCTCCGCACATTTAAAATGTTCCTCCTCAACAGTTTAGTGTTGGTTATGTATTTACTGATGGAACAATGAAATGTAAATGGAGGTTTCCAGGAAGATGAAATGGAGTGTGCCACATTTTTAATAGCTTGCCTGTGTTTTCATGTAGTCTATAACGCTTTCCTCTGACAATCCAAACTTCATTTTTTTAGGAAATGTTGGAGCTCTGTCCATTCCACCCCACCAGCTTCAGGTTCCCTCATCAACCTACCCCATACGTATAAACCATCTGTTTGTGATTTTTCGGCTTTATCTGAACATCTTCACAAAGAGGCCATCTGTTCCCTTCTTTTAAATATCTATTTACAGTACTTTCTCTCTTATCGACTTTACAACTATTTTTGCATATGTCAAAAATTCAATTACACAGTCACATATTAGTGTGTCATCTTCTCAGGAGGGGTCTTAGACAAACTCCTGAGTGAACTAAAGAGCATGGATAATACTGAGAGGCTAAAAAAATTCACCTAAAACCAAGGGGTGGGGACATCAAAATAAAAATCTCACAATGCATGAAATCGATAATAGATCTGAGATGTCCTGGAGAGCCTTGTGCACATAATTTCCAAAAAGCTGTCACTTCACTATGTACAAGAACAATATGAATTTGCATTGAAATTTATTTCTGCCATTAGTAATATATGCCTATTGCAAATGTGCACTTTAAGTATACTTTCAGTTGAAATAGAAAAAAAAAGAAAAAGAAAGAAAAGCAAAGCTTTTCTTTCTTTTAACAGCATTTGTATAATGCTGTTATTTTAGGTATTTTAACAGATATTTTAACAGCATTTGTATAATTCTGGGGCAAGTTTTTAGGACCAGCCTACCAAAGGAAATTCCTAAGGTTAAATATGAAGCAAACTTTTAATGTGTGGGGGTGTTTGCTAAAAGCAGAACACTATGATGGACATAAAAAGCTGAAACATTAAAGGCACTCAGCTCTTTATTTTCTCTGCTTCCCTGGGAGCAAAACACCAGCAGAAAAATTCTGCAGATAAATGGTATTTCCAACTGTGTTGTGGAGCTCAGAATTGTGAGAGTATAATTGGGACAATAGATTCAGATACCATCACCACCAGCTCTTTTCGCTCACATTTAAAAATAAAAGTAAAAAAAAATTACTGAAAGTCCCATGTGTGTGTGCATATAATCATACATATGATTAAAGTTTCATATATGTATATACATATACTACTATATAACTGCATAATCAATATATATAAATGTTTAACTTTTACCTACATCGATCTTTTTTCCAAATTGTATTTATAATAGAAGAACTGAACATATTAAGAACAAATGACGTATATCTAAAAAACACTGTTAAATTTATTTAGACATCAACGCTTCTAAAAAGATTTTGGTCTGATAAAACTGAGAGAGAGAGAGAGAGAGAATGCGAAACAGATAAAAAATAACACAATATAGGGGCATCTGGGTGGCTCAGTCATTAAGCGTCTGCCTTCCCCTCAGGTCATGATCTCAGAGTCCTGGGGTCAAGCCCTGTGTTGGGTTCCCTGCTCACCATGGGGGGGGGGGGGGGGGGGGGGTTTGCTTCTCCCTCGCCCTCCCCATGCTCACACTTCTCTCTCTTGCTCTCACTCTCAAATAAAAATCTTTTAGAAAGATAACACAAAATATGAAAAAGTTGTTGCAATTTTAAAAAAGGCAAATATGCTAAGCGTAACAGTAGCTCTGAGCCAGTATAAAGCAAGACAAGACTGACACTTGCTGACAGCTCAGGAAGAGAGAGTTTTACTAAACATAAAAGAAGTAAGTCTGTATGGTCATATGTGGACTAAAAGAAATTTCCATCTTTGTTTACAAAAAAAAAAGAATATGCAATCCTTTTATAAATCTGACAAAATATTTGCACATTCATGACTCATAAATAGCTCATAAATATTAAAAATTTAGTTGGTCAAATATTTTTTAAATATGTATATTTTATATATAGTGTGTAAAATAATATGGTAGGCACATTTTCTGAAATACTGAAGATTAACTGAAAATGACATTAAATATAAATTATAAAAAAAAGAAAGAAAGAAGTCTGTTTCTTAAGGGGTGGGCAGTTGTTGTACCTTTCACGTCTGAGTGAAATGTCTTACATTGAGTTTTACACCAATAAGCAATATTCTTTTTTCCTCCTCGAAGACCACAGACCAGCAGCTCTTAAGTGATCAACAGTACATTACACTAAGTCCTTTTACAAAAGGGCTCCCAAATTTTGACCTTCGTTAAGGTAGCCAATTTCAAGTAGAACGATCAACGCAGATATGTGCAAAAATGTATCTTGCTATACGGTAAATCTGAATATTAACATTCCGGGTCTAGAGAAGTTGTAACATTCCGGGTCTAGAGCAGCCCTCCATCTACCTAGAGCAGATGTAATTTTTTTTTTTCATTTGTTTTTGGTGGAACAAGCAGCCCGGTGTGATTATTTCTGTGATGCAATTCAACTATTAAAATTCCACACTCTTGTCTCAGAGTCCCTAATATTACTCTGTCCCAAACTCGTGGCCCCCAATGCGATCTACGCACTCTTGGTGCTGGGCTCCCCTTCCTCTGTGGGCAGAGGCCTTGTGGAGTATTAAGAAGATGGTTAAGCCCCCGCCAACTTCTGTAGAATAAACTTGACTCTTGAGAAACTCTGATGTTCTTGCCATGGCAACCTGAGGGAACATAGGCTGCTCTGGGAATTCCCTCTGGCACCTTAGCCCCTTTCCTGCCCCTTTCTTCACACTCCAGGCCATCTGTGAAAGGTTGGGGCGGGAGATAGTTCAATGCCTTTTCTGTCCCCTCAGCACGGGAAGAAGTCTAGTCTTCTAAATGTCCAGTGGCTTGGGTTTCCAGAAGTGATTCTCAGGCCATGCCCTTTCCTAGCAGGCCCTGCAGCAGCTGATTGGCACTACAATGGGCATTTTTCTGAACCTGGAAATGTGGAACACTTAGTTTACTCTGCTCGTCAGCATTGTCAGGGAAGCAAGAAACAGTTTTTCAAAAGCACTTTATACCTGACACCATATGAAAACCGATTTTTGCTACATTTGAGACAACACATTCTTACAGTGATGTCTCTCTGGTAGAACACTGCACATTCAGTGGGGTTGGGAACTAGTCGCTGCAAGGAAGTGATAAGGCTTAATATAAAGGTACACCACTGTTAAAGAAAAGTATCTCGTATGCTAGACATTGTAAGAAATTTACATCGTGACTTGTACAAGAGAATATGGTCAGGACAGCAAAGAGTTCTTTAGTTCTTCAAAAATAACAAACACATTCTTCAATAATTGTGAAAATAGTTTTAAAATATTCAGAAACTTAATTTATTTTTATTTTAATTCCTTCAAGGGTGCCATCAAATTATCCAGTTTTTAAAAACATACTGCTCATACAAGAAGGTTGACAACCAAAGTTTTAAACTGAGGGTCTGTGACCATTTCCCAATACATGCTATAGCCATTGCTACATATCGGGTCAATGAGTACATGACTGACATCTTTGTCGACAACTATCTAACAACTCCATTTTGATTGTCCTTTCTATGTAACTTCTGCTCTGGCTGATACGGTGTCATGCCAATTTTTTTTTAATTTTTTTAAAGATTTTAATTTATTTATTCATGAGAGAGACAGAGGGAGAGAGAGAGAGAGAGAAGCAGAGGGAGAAGCAGGCTCCCAAGGAGCAGGGAGCCCAATGCGGGACTCGATCCCAGGACTCTGGAATCATGACCCGAGCCGAAGGCAGACGCCCAACCATCTGAGCCACCCAGGCGCCCAATGTCATGCCAATTTTTAAAATTTTATCTTATTGTGGTAAGAACACTTAACATGGGATCTAACCTCTTTTTAGAAATGTACAATACATTACTGTTGACTATAGGTACTGTGTTGTACAGTGGATTTCTAGAACTTGTTTATATTGCTTGAATAAAACTTTATGCCTGTTGATTAGTAACTCCTCATTCCCTTTCCCCTAGTCCTTGGCAACCACCATTCTGCTCTTTGACTCTATGAATTTGACTGTTTTAGATACCTCAGACAAGTGGAATCATGTAGTATATTTTGTCTTTCTGAGACTGGCTTATTTCACATTCATTAACATAATGTCCTCCAGTCTCGTTCATGTTGTCACATATTGCAGAATTGTATTCTGTTGAATGTATATACCCAATTTTCTTTATCCATTGATCTGGGACATTTGATTATTCCCACATCCTGGCTATTTTGAATAGTGCTGCAATGAACACGGGAATGCTAATATCTCTTCAAGATCCTGACCTCAATTCTTTAATATCAATACCCACAAGTAGGTTTGCTAAGTCATACAGTAGTTCTATTTTTAAGGTTTTAAGGACATGTGCACAAGTTCTTCCCTTTTGAAACACTCTTTTCTCTTCATCTTTTCATCCTTTGGATCTCAATTTAGTCAAGTCCTCCTACTGCCCTCTCTTCATTCATCAATTATGTCTTCTCTGCACTCAGACTGCATCCACTCAAAATCCAGCTCCATCACCATTAACTTGTAGTGTAACCCCAGAGTAATTTAATCTGCCTTTGCCACAATTTTCTTATTTGTAAAATAAGGATAATATTAATACTTTTTAAAATAGGGTTGTTGGAAAGACTGAATGAGTTAATACAGGAAAAACACTCAAAATTCATAAATGCTTCATTGCACTTAGAGCTATGTAAATGTTAGCTATTATTAAGATTAGTATTGGTATTGGTATTTTATTATTACTGTGATGGTGGGAATGCAGGTTGCTTTGGGATGAGCCATGATCATGTTAATTTTTCTCTACCTTTTGTTTTTCAAGCACCTTGTACAATGCTAAACACACAAAAATATTTGCTTAATAAATATTCATTGACTAAACAGATAAATGGCATGGTTTACTGATGTTTGACTATCTAAATTGTTATCACTCTTGGATAACAGTAAAATCCATTAAGAGCAACAGGGCTGTGTGTCAACTATACTAAAAAAAAAAAAAATTAAAAGAGCAAAAGGAAAGGTGACAATGGTGAAACAAACTCAGATAAAATTTAGAAGTATCTGATTTTACTGCCAGAGAATATGTCTACACAGGGAGAGGTGTCTGACTAATTATATTTAGGTATTTCTACAAATTGTATCAATCAACAATATTCTAGATACTTTGATACCACAACAATTCCTCACTTTAAATGTAGCAATTTTTTGAAACAAGATGAAACCAGAGAGAGAGACAAACCATAACAGACTCTTAATCTCAGGAAACAAACTGAGGGTTGCTGGAGTGGAGGGGAGTGGGAAGGATGGGGTGGCTGGGTGATGGATGTTGGGGAGGGTATGTGCTATGGTGAGCGTTGTGAATTGTGTAAGACTGATGAATCACAGACCTGTACCCCTGAAACAAAGAATACATTATATGTTAATCAAAAAAAAGAAAAAAGGGGGAAAAAGTAGCAGTTTTTATTTCCATCAAAATATCATGAAGCAGCAAGGTAAAAAGGATATTATGTATATCACTCAGGGTTCTTGCAGAAAACAGAAGACATACTCAAAATGGGTAATTTGAGAAGAGTCTAAAAACAGGAACCATTTTAAAAGGTGTGGGCAAGTTGTAGGAAAATCAGAAGGGGAGCCAGTAACCAAAAGGCAGTGTGTTAACTGGCTATGAATGAAAGGGTGCAGGGAGAGAAGAGTTTACAGGAACCTGGAGGGTCAGCTGTGTGGAGAGGCCCACCTGGCAGGAAGTGTGATCTTTGATGGAAGGAAACACTCAGCATGTGAGAAGGAAGCAAGAGAAAAAATAACCTTGATTTCACTTACCTTCAGATCCTTCTCCCTCCCTCCTTTCTCCAGAGAGTGCTCGTCATTGCTGCAAAACTAGAAGTCAGTGAAAGGAAATCCAATATTATAACCTGTACAGGGCAGCTCCATGAATACAGAAGGTGGAAAAATAAATCTGGAGGGGCAGAGGAAAGATATCTGATGCATAAGGTCAACTAAGTTTGAGAAACAATTTTCTGTTCTGCAGGATTTCTCAGAGCCTTGAAATGCCAATGTGAATTATGACTCAAATGTAGTTACTACAGAATCTCTGTTCTTAAAAAACACGTTGAGACTAAGAAGTGTCCCTTGAGTGACACTTTGGAAAATGGTGAACCCTCATAAATATCGAGTTAACAAATGTTACCTCAAGTATCAAATTAATTTTGCCTGGAGAAATGCTATTTTAATTGAAATGGTTCATATAGTCCACCTCCCCAAATCCCAAATTGTAGAATTCTTTTGAGATCCAAATGACTGTGAACATTGAACTACTCAGACAGTACAACTGGCAGACAATATAATGGAGCCTTTTAGAAATGGAGTTATCTGGCCAAATACCAGAGGTAGTACTTTCATACCAATCTCTAATCTTGGTCTTGCCACTTTGCACTTGTATTTATCAGGTGTAGAACACTGTGAAGTTTTTAAAACTAGATTCAGAAACAAATACACACATAGTTCACACAGGTAGATGGCCATCCCATTTGCTTCACTGTGAAGATTTTGACTAGGCTTATATTACTTCTATTAGAAGCAAATGAATTTGCCCTTTTCACAACTCAATGTGGAATTCAAGAATTCACTGCTCTCAAAATTGGTTCTCACAATTTCACTTTTTTTTCCCCCATAAAACTAGGTTCTAAATAAAGTTCTCAGTATATAAATGAACAGAGAGTGCTGTGCAGGTGGGTTTGCCCTTGGTAAGACACAGCTGTGCCTATCAAACACAAAAATATGGTATTTAATTTTGGAAAATTGCTAACGGCAGGCAGGATTGTACAAGGGAAAGTCACCTTCAACTGTCACTCAGGAAGAAACAAAGATATCAGGAACAGTATTATTTTTCCAAATGCTTCCAGGCTAGAAGTGCATTCGATGTCCTTCCAGAAGCACTGAACAATGAAATGGGTAGCTGGTTGCCAAGCACATACAACTATGTGTCTATTTGCCCAGGGTATGTGTCAAGGTCCGAGGGAAAATGAGCTTAGGGAAATAAGCATTCAGCCCATCCGTTCGTTATATGCCAATTCTGCTGGTCAGAATGAATTCCAAGATGGAATTCCTATTATAATGCAGTCTTCACTTACTTTTCACCGATATTCCTCATTTTTTATCCCTTACCTTGGCAGAGCTCAAAGAGCAGGGTCTTACCATGGTGCAATTAGTCTCTTGGCAACTCCAGGCAGTGGTTCCTTGTGGAGAATGTGTAGTGGCACAGAACACCTCCAGGCTTATAAATACAGGTGGCCTAAGTTAACCAATTATTTAGAGGCAGTTCAGTCATGTACTTTAGCAGTTGTCTGATTCATATCTCTACTCCACATGGAGAGGATTTTTTTTTTCCCCAGTGAAATGTTAGGGAGTTTTGCTAGGGAGAGCAGATGTGCTGGTACTGGCCTCACATGGTAGACTGGAATAGATTCAAAGGGGCTCTTCCAGTGTTTCAGGTATAGTATAGCAGTGATATCACTGGCTGACTATACAGCAGATGAATAAAGATTGGGACATTACAGAAGCAGCCAGCCTTGCCTAGAGTGTCCTGCTTTTCTGTTGTCTTTTTATTGCCATTTTAACTCAAAGCACACACCTTCCTTGTTTCAAACATTTTCTACTCTACAATGCCAAAGATTCCATTTAATGACATTTTACTTCCCAAATTGTTTCTTCATGCATAGGTGTCTTTATTCCCCAACTGTATCATAATTTCAACGAAGAGTCAATTGTTCTGCTTGTTAAATTCACTTCCCAACCTTCTTTGTTCCCCCAAAACATGAATAATGCAGCCAAATTTGAAATGGCCATTTATGTTAGCCCAATTAACGTATGGTATATACATACGAATTACAAAGAAAAACTAGGTTTTCCTGGGCTTTGTATCCCGAAAATGTCCAAAAATATCTTATTCCCATGAATAAACTTTAAAATGTCAATCACATTTACAATTATGAATAATAGGGAACTGTTATTCCCAAGGGAAATAATAAGAGAAGAAATGTTTCATAGATGTTTTTTAGCAAAAGCAAATGATTTGCATGTTTCTACCAAAAGGGAATAAAGCCTTTAATATGGAATATCCCTCAGGTCTCCTTTTTGGAAACAAAATTCATAACCACCTGCCATTTGATGAAATCTAATTGCTAATACAGCATACACTTCTCCAAAGTGTTCACTGGCATTTTCAAAAAAATTAAAAGAAATAGAAAAGGAGGCATGGAAGCCTCATCTACACAGAGAGAGAATGATAAATGTAGCATGTTTTTGATATGTGTGTTTCTTTTTCTATTAGAAACAAAACATACCAGAAGTATAAGTGAGCATGATTTCTTCCCTCAGTAACAGTTTTAACTATACCAGACAGTTTCAGACAATTTTTTAAATGGGCGTCAACTCTATTCATAACCTTTCACTTCTGTTTTTCACAAGGAATATGCATAAATACTGTGCTTTGTCTCATGTTGTGTTATTCTTATCATTTATACTATGCATAATTAAAATTTGGGAGACTAATAAAAATGGAAAGTGCATTTGAAATATATTTTGCCTAGAGAATTTTCAAAGAACACAAACTTAGGATCTAGAATCTAGAGTTAACCCAGGATCTCAATGATGACACTAGAATGTGATAACATTCACACAGCCCATTTATGATTGCAAATTGAAGAGTCCCATGCCTAAATTTCTTATGTGCATAAGTATATATCCTTTCCTGATAATACAGACTGAATTTTGCAATAGAAGGGAGGTTACTGACTCACTGCACTACTTTTGATCTCCTATTCTTGCACTCATACTTTGATGGACATGTATAATAAAACTCTAAGGTGTGAAATTTGGAATTTTATCATGAGCATAATTTATTTGCTGATTCCAAGACAGGCATCTATATTTTTCCATCATTATGATTCCATCCAGACAATTTTACAAGCTGCTCCAAAAGGTGATTTCTGGAGTTTTTCTCCTTATATTTCTCCTACATGGGCTTAATGTAGCTGTTTCTGTGTTACTGAGAAATAAGCAAAAGTTTTTGTATATCCAAATAAAAGGAGAGATGTGACCAACTTGGGGAGTCCACAAAAAAGTTAATTAATTACAGAGCAAAATGAAAGTTTGCTATATTCACGAACACGTTCAAATTGTGAAACTGATTTAGGGGCATAAAATAGTATCTATAAAAAGTCTTTAAGATAGCATAAAAATGGGGGTGAAGCAAGATGGCGGAGGAGTAGAGGACCTGGATTTTGTCTGGTCTCAGGAATTCACCTGAATAGGGATAAAACCATTCTGAACACCTATGAACTCAACAGGCGATCGAAGAGAAGAATAGCAACAACTCTCTGAACAGAGAAGCGACCACTTTCTGGAAGGTACGACATGCGGAGAAGTGAATCCGAGGCGATATTCGGGAGGATAGACGGCGGGGGAGGGGGCCTCCGGCGGCCGCTTCTGGCAAGTGATAGAGCCGCGGAGCACAAAATCGGAACTTTTAGAAGTCGGCTCCGCGGAGGGACGTCGCTGCAGTGGCTAAGCAGGGGGTGGAAACGTCGCGGGACAGTGTGGTCTCAGGACCCTCGGGGTCACAGAAAGACCAGGGGTGCCTGAGTGCGGCAGAGCTCCCAGGGTTCGGAGCGGGGAAGCCAGCTGCAGAGACGGAGCCGAGGCGCGGACTCTCAGCTGGGGGTTGCCATAAACTGTGATCCGCGGCCCAGTCGGGCCACTGCTCCTCCACCAGGGACCCAATAAGCGGCAAAGCCGGGGAGACTCCCCTTCCTCCTGCGGGAGGAGCGGCGAGGGAGCGCACCGCAGGGATCTGCTGGGTTTGGAGACTCCACATGGAGTCGGATGCCAGAGATAGAAACGCTCGGTCACAGGCCGGGTGAGCACGGAGTGCGGCCGGAGACCAGGGAGATGGGAGGGACTGCTTTTCTCTGGGGGCGCACTGAGGAGCGGGGCCCCGAGTTCTCAGCTCCTCCGGGCGGAGATTGGGAGGCCACCATTTTCACCCTGGTCCTCCAAAGCTGTACTGACAGCTTGCAGGGAACAAAAGCTCCTGAGAGCAAACCCAAACAACTTGCTTAGGCCAGACTGACAAGAGCGGGGAAATTCCGCCTCTAGCAAAGACATTTGGAAACCGCGGCAACAGACCCCTCCCCCCAGAAGATCAGCAGGAACAGCCAGCAAGCCAAGACCAAGTTTACCGATCAAGGAGAATGGGAGAACTCCAGCGCTAGGGGAATACTGCACATAAAATTCATGGCTTTTTTACCATGATTCATTAGCTTTTCAAAGTTAACTTTTTTAACTGTTTTTTTTTAATTTTACTTTTTCCCCTTTTCAACTAACATCTTATCAATCCCTTTTTTTAAAAAAAACATTTTTTATTTTTCATTTTTAGAGTCATATTTTATCCCTTCATAGTAGTTACCCTTATTTTTGTCATATATATATAAGTTGTTCTCTTTTTAAAATTTTGAGATACAGTTTCTTCTAGCAGATCAAAATATACCCTAAATCACTACTGTATGGCTTTGTTCTAGTCTCCTGCCTGATTACATTCTCTCCCTTTTTTTTCCTTTTTTTAAAATCTTCTTCTTTCTTTTTTCAAACAACCTCTTATCAATTCCTTTTATAAAATCTTTTATAATTTTCACCTTTACAGTCAGTCATCTTCCATCCCTTCATTGTATCAACCCTTATTTTATATATATAAGTCTTTCTTCCTTTAAAATTTTAGGAGGCAATTTTTTCTGACAGACCAAAATACGCCCAAAATCTAGTGTGTGACACTGATCTATGCACTAGCCTGATCATATCTGATCATATTCTGGTTTTTTTTTAATTGTTCTGTTTTTGTTTTTATCTTTTTCTTTTTGTTTTTTTTTTTTTCTCTTTCTTTTTTCTTTCTTTCCCTTTCTTTTCCCCTGGTTTCAGGTCTTTTCTGATATGTATAGAGTATATTTGCTGGGGACGTTGTTAACCTGTTAGCATTTTGTTCTCTCATTCATCTATTCTCCTCTGGGCAAAATGACAAGATGAAAAAAATCACCTCAGCATAAAGAACAAGAGGTAGTACCATCAGCCAGGGACCTACTCAATACGGACATTAGTACGATGTTGGACCTAGAGTTCAGAATCATGACTTTAAAGATACTAGCTGGGCTTGAAAAAAGCGTGGAAGTTATTAGAGAAACGCTTTCGGGAGAAATAAAAGAACTAAAATCTAACCAAGTCGAAATCAAAAAGGCTATTAATGAGGTGCAATCCAAAATGGGGGCACTAACTGCTAGGATAAATGAGGCAGAAGAGAGAATCAGCGATATAGAAGACCAAATAATGGAAAATAAAGAGGCTGAGAAAAAGAGAGAGAAACAACTACAGGATCACGAGGGCAGAATTCGAGAGAGAAGCGATACGATAAGACGAAACATTAGAATAATTGGGATCGCAGAAGAAGAAGAAAGAGAGAGAGGGGCAGAAGGTATATTGGAGCAAATTATAGCAGAGAACTTCCCTAATGTGGGGAAGGAAACAGGCATCAAAATCCAGGAGGCACAAAGAACCCCTCTCAAAATGAAGAAAAATAGGTCAACACCCCGACATCTAGTAGTAAAACTTACGAGTCTCAGGGACAAAGAGAAAATCCTGAAAGCAGCTTGGGAGAAGAGATATGTAACCTAAAATGGTAGAAATATTAGATTGGCAACAGACCTATCCACAGAGACATGGCAGGCCAGAAAGGACTGGCAAGATATCCTCAGAGCACTAAATGAGAAAAACATGCAGCCAAGAATACTATATCCAGCTAGGCTGTCATTGAAAATAGAAGGAGAGCTGAAAAGCTTCCAAGACAAACAAAAACTAAAGGAATTTGCAAACACGAAACCAGCCCTCCAAGAAATATTGAAAGGGGTCCTCTAAGCAAAGAGAGAGCCTAAAAGCAGCATAGACCAGAAAGGAACACAGACAATATACAGTCACAGTCACCTTACAGGCAATACAATGGCACTAAAT
This sequence comes from Callorhinus ursinus, assembly GCF_003265705.2. Classification (NCBI taxonomy): domain Eukaryota; kingdom Metazoa; phylum Chordata; class Mammalia; order Carnivora; family Otariidae; genus Callorhinus; species Callorhinus ursinus. The sequence goes on along the minus strand of NW_027397077.1, from coordinate 30,600,775 downwards.
TCATACCTTTCAATAGTTACGCTGAATGTAAATGGGCTAACTGCCACAATCAAAAGACACAGGCTATCAGATTGGATTAAAAAACAAGAGCCATCAATATGCTGTCTGCAAGAGACTCATTTTAGACCCAAAGACACCCCCAGATTGAAAGTGAGGAGGTGGAAAACATTTACCATGCTAATGGACACCAAAAGAAAGCTGGGGTGGCAATCCTTATATCAGACAAAATAGATTTTAAAACAAAGACTGTAAAAAGATGAGGAAGGACACTATATCCTACTTAAAGGGTCTATCATACAGGAAGATCTAACAATTGTAAATATCTATGCCCCGAACATGGGAGCAGCCAATTATATAAGGCAATTAATAACAAAAGCAAAGAAACACATCAACAGCAATACAATAATAGTGGGGGACTTTAACACCCCCCTGACTGAAATGGACAGATCATCAAAGCAAAAGTTCAACAAGGAAATAAAGACTTTAAATGACACACTGGACCAAATGGACTTCACAGACATATTCAGAACATTCCATCCCAAAGCAATGGAATACACATTCTTCTCTAGTGCCCATGGAACATTCTCCAGAATTGATCACATCCTAGGTCACAAATCAGGTCTCAACCGGTACCAAAAGATTGGGATCATTCCCTGCATATTTTCAGACCACAATGCTTTGAAACTAGAACTCAATCACAAGAGGAAAGTCGGAAAGAACTCAAATACATGGAGGCTAAAGAGCATCCTACTAAAGAATGAATGGGTCAACCAGGAAATTAAAGAAGAATTACAAAAATTCATGGAAACCAATGAAAATGAAAACACAACTGTTCAAAATCTTTGGGGTACAGCAAAGGCAGTCTTGAGAGGAAAGTATATAGCAATACAAGCCTTTCTCAAGAAACAAGAAAGGTCTCAAATACACAACCTAACCTGACACCTAAAGGAGCTGGAGAAAGAACAGCAAATAAAGCCTAAACCCAGCAGGAGAAGAGAAATCCTAAAGATCAGAGCAGAAATCAATGAACTAGAAATCAAAACAACAGTAGAACAGATCAACGAAACTAGGAACTGGTTATTTGAAAGAATTAACAAGATTGATAAACCCCTGGCCAGACTGATCAAAAAGAAAAGAGAAAGGACCCAAATCAACAAAATCCTGAATGAAAGAGGAGAGATCACAACCAACACCAAAGAAATACAAACAATTATAAGAACATATTATGAGCAACTCTATGCCAGCAAATTAGATAACCTGGAAGAAATGGGTACATTCCTAGAGATGTATCAACTACCAAAATTGAACCAGGAAGAAAGAGAAATCCTGAACAGAACTATAACCACTAAGGAAATTGAAGCAGTCATCAAAAATCTCCCAACAAACAAAAGCCCAGGGCCAGATGGCTTCCCAGGGGAATTCTATCAGACATTTCAAGAAGAATTAATACCTATTCTCCTGAAACTGTTCCAAAAAATAGAAATGGAAGGAAAACTTCCAAACTCATTTTATGAGGCCAACATTACCTTGATCCCAAAACCAGACAAAGACCCCATCAAAAAGGAGAATTACAGACCAATATCCTTGATGAACATGGATGCAAAAATTCTCACCAAAGTACTAGCCAATAGGATCCAACAGTACATTAAAAGGATTATTCACCATGACCAAGTGGGATTTATCCCTGGGCTGCAAGGTTGGTTCAACATCCGCAAATCAATCAACATGATACAATACATTAACAAAAGAAAGAACAAGAATTATATGATCCTCTCAATAGATGCAGAAAAAGCATTTGACAAAGTACAACATCCCTTCTTGATCAAAACTCTTCAGAGTACAGGGATGGAGGGTACATACCTCAATATCATAAAAGGCATCTATGAAAAACCTACAGCGAATATCATTCTCAATGGGGAGAAGCTGAGAGCTTTTCCCCTGTGGTCGGGAATGCGGCAGGGATGTCCACTCACCACTGCTTTTCAACATAGTATTAGAAATCCTAGCCACAGCAATCAGACAACAAAAAGAAATCAAAGGCATCCAAATCGGCAAAGAGGAAGTCAAACTCTCACTCTTTGCACATGATATGATACTGTAGGTGGAAAACCCAAAAGACTCCACCCCAAAACTGCTAGAACTCATACAGGAATTCAGTAAAGTAGCAGGATATAAAATCAGTGCACAGAAATCAGTGGCATTCTTATACACCAACAACAAGACAGAGGAGAGACAAATCAAGGAGTCGATCCCATTTACAATTGCACCCAATACCATAAGATACCTAGGAATAAATTTAACCAAAGAGGCAAAGGATCTGTACTCAGAAAAGTATAAAATACTCATGAACGAAATTGAAGAAGACACAAAGAAATGGAAAAACATTCCATGCTCATGGATTGGAAGAACAAACATTGTGAAGATGTCAATGCTACCTAGAACAATCTACACATTCAATGCAATCCCCATCAAAATACCATCCACTTTTTTCAAAGAAATGGAACAAACAATCCTAAAATTTGTACGGAACCAGAAGAGACCCCGAATAGCCAGAGGAATATTGAAAAAGAAAAGCAAAGCTGGCGGCATGACAATTCCGGACTTCTAGCTCTATTACAAAGCTGTCATCATCAAGACAGTATGGTACTGGCACAAAAACAGACACATCGAACAATGGAACAGAATAGAGAGCCCAGAAATGGACCCTCAACTCTATGGTCAACTCATCTTTGACAAAGCAGGAAAGACGGTCCAATGGCAAAAAGACAGTCTCTTCAACAAATGGTATTGGGAAAATTGGACAGTCACATGCAGCAGAATGAAACTGGACCATTTCCTTACACCACACACAAAAATAGACTCCAAATGGTTGAAAGACCTAAACGTGAGACAAGAGTCCATCAAAATCCTAAAGAGAACACAGGTAGCAATCTCTTCGACCTTAGCCACAGCAACTTCTTCCTAGAAACATCGCCAAAGGCAAGGGAAGCAAGGGCAAAAATGAACTATTGGGATTTCAACAAGATAAAAAGCTCTTGCACAGCAAAAGAAACAGTCCACAAAACCAAAAGACAACCGACAGAATGGGACATATCATCAGATAAAGGGCTAGTATCCAAAATCTATAAAGAACTTATCAAACTCAACACCCAAAGAACAAATAATCCAATCAAGAAATAGGCAGAAGACATGAACAGACATTTTTCCAAAGAAGACATCCAAATGGCCAACAGACACATGAAAAAGTGGTCAACATCGCTCGGCATCAAGGAAATCCAAATCAAAACCTCACACCAGTCAGAATGGTTAAAATTAACAAGTCAAGAAACGACAGTTGTTGGCGGGGAAGCAGAGAAAGGGGAACCCTCCTACACTGTTGGTGGGAATGCAAGCTGGCGCAACCACTCTGGAAAACAGTATGGAGGTTCCTCAAACAGTTGAAAATAGAGCTTCCATACGATCCAGCAATTGCACTACTGGGTATTTACCACAAAGATACAAATGTAGGGATCCGAAGGGGTACATGCACCCCGATGTTTATAGCAGCAATGTCCACAATAGCCAAACTGTGGAAAGAGCCAAGATGTCCATTGACAGATGAATGGATAAAGAAGAGGTGGTATATGTATATATACAATGGAATATTATGCAGCCATCAAAAGGAATGAGGTCGTGCCATTTGCAACGATGTGGATAGAACTGGAGGGTGTTATGCTGAGTGAAATAAGTCAATCAGAGAAAGACATGTATCATATGACCTCACTGATATGAGGAATTCTTAATCTCAGGAAACAAACTCGGTGTTGCTGAAGTGGTGGGGGATGGGAGGGATGGGGTGGCTGGGTGATAGACATTGGGGAGGGTATGTGCTATGGTGAGCGCTGTGAATTGTGCAAGACTGTTGAATCACAGATCTGTACTTCTGAAACAAATAATGCAACATATGTTAAGAAAAAAAAAGATAGCAGGAGGGGAAGAATGAAGGGGAGTAAGTCGGAGCGGGAGACAAACCATGAGAGACGATGGACTCTGAAAAACAACCTGAGGGTTCTAGAGGGGAGGAGGGTGGGGGGATGGGTTAGCCTGGTGATGGGTATTAAAGAGGGCACATTCTGCGTGGAGCACTGGGTGTTATGCACAAACAATGAATCATGGAACCCTACATCAAAAACTAATGATGTAATGTATAGTGATTAACATAAGAATAAACAATTTTAAAAAAGGGGCATCTGGGTGGCTCAGATGGTTAAGCATCTGCCTTCAGCTCAGGTCATGATCCCGGGGTCCTGGGATCGAGTCCCACATTGGGCTCCCTGCTGGGTGGGGAGCCTGCTTCTCCCTCTGCCTCTGCCTCTTTCTCTCTCTCTCTGACTCTCATGAATAAATAAAAAAAAAAAATTAAAAAAGATAGCATAAAACTGTTTACCATACTAACAGTAAAAAAGTAGGTTTATAATGCCTAAAATCTTATAACTACTTTTGTCTACATTTTTAAAAGCTCTTTTATGCCATAATTTGCCTATATTTGTTATATGATAATCAAACTCTTATCTTTGTAATGAATTTTTAATGAAAAGACATGCAAAATATGCCCATGGAAAATGGGCACATTAAGTGTTGTGCATGTTCTCTCTTTCTTTATTAACATGATGTGGCAGCATCCAACTCATCTAGATGGGGCTCTGAGTCTTGCCCCGGACCATTCTATTCTTAAGGGGAACCATTTTTGTTTACTTATTTAAATGAAGTGAGTGGAATTCGGGGAAAGACGGCATAATTTAATAGAGTGTGATCATTCCGAAGGCCTTTTCCTATTGACCATTTGCAGAGCAAAGCCTCACTGTTTGAGGAGTAACACAGTTGAGAGTGTTGAAGTAAGAAAAATGCAGAGTGGAGTCTTGATTCTACCTTGGGAAACCACTAAACCTCAGTTTCCTCATCTATAAAATGTGGACAATGATGGGGAGCCTGGGTGGCTCAGTCGTTAAGCGTCTGCCTTCGGCTCAGGTCATGATCCCAGGGTCCTGGGATCGAGCCCCGCATCGGGCTCCCTGCTCCGCGGGGAGTCTGCTTCTCCCTCTCCCACTCCCCCTGCTTGTGTTCCCTCTCTCACTGTGTCTCTCTCTGCCAAATAAATAAATAAAATCTTTAAAAAAATGTGGATAATGATGGGGGCAATGATTTCAAAGTGTTCTTTTGAAGAGTAATATTATGAGTGCACAACAAATCCTGCCTCTACTCCTCTTATTACTGTTGCCGCTACTCCTCCTCCTACCAGCCCCTCTGTTTCTTCTTAAGCCCAGGCCCACATAATCTCATCCATCCAGCAGCTAGACTGACATGGTCATCACTGCATACTCTCATGGTCTCCCATCTCTGCTTCCTCTAATGTATCCTGCAAACCACTGCCTGATTATATGTAAAGATTGTATTTTGAACTCTAAGCAAATTATTTCTCTTTTGGAGTTATAAACAGCAACTGATGCTCTAAGCTAGTGGTTCTCAACCAGGGATGATTTTAACCCACAAAGAAACATTTGATAATGTCTGGGGGAAATTTTTGGTTGTCATAACAAGGAGAGTGGGGTTGTACTGGCATCTAGGGATAGATGCCAGGGAAACTGCTAAACATCCTACAATGCCCTGGATTCCCCCCACCTAGTAACAAATTATCTTGTCCAAAATATCAATAGTGCTGAGATTAAGAAACCCTTCTCTAAGTGGAAACTGATGCTGTGCATGCAATAAACTATAAAATGCTAAGAGGAGCATATGGACTCCAATCAGTGTCCTTGAGAGCATGGCCCAAGTCATCTTATCTCCCCTTCACTGTGGAAAATTCCCTCCATTTTTTTTAAACCTGGAAGTACATAATCAGCTATATAAGTAGAGCACTTAATCTTCTGAGCATAAATAATCAGCTGCTACTATCCAAAACGTAAAAACCCTCATGCATTAATGTAGAGGGCTAGGCCAACTGATCGCTTAAGATCCTTCTCAGTTCTGACATTTACAATCTTTTATTCAAAGTCTCCAAATGATCCCCTTTGCCTACGAATGAACTCGCATTTCTTAGCATGGCATTCAATGCCTTCCACAACTCATTTCCTGCTTGGCCTGTCAATTCTACATCCCATTGTTTCCTGACATGAACATCCATTTCAGAAAACTTGACTTGCTTATTAGTGCCCATAGATAACCTTCTTATCCTCTCTTTCCCATTAGTCTGGCAAATCTCCTCAACCATCAGGGTTTACAGCCTCCTATTGCTCTTATTATAAGTTCTGTTTATTTGGCCTTTAGTAGTATAAGTGTTATTTTGTTTTGTTGTACTTGCTTTATCATTGGGAACTCCTTTTGTCTCTTTAAGATATAAATCATGTGACAGATTGTTCATCCTGTATGCCCATCCTCTCCCATTTCCTTTAAGACACTACACTTGCCCCACATATGGCATGGAATATAGAGCCCACTTAGAATGCTGTTCCTGGGATCAGTCCTACACCATTTGTTTTGACCTATTTCTGGTATCACATCACACCGTAATGACTTGCCAAAGTCATTCAATGAAAAGCATTCTAAGACTGCATCTGTATTTAATGGGAGAGAGGTTTTGATTGATTAGTAATGTCTTTCAAGGGTATAACATAAGGTACTGCCAGCAGGCATACCAAAGATTTGCCATGACTGTTCTTTCTCTTCCCTGGTGTTATATCAGTCCATTTCCAAATTTCATAATACATGTGGTCTCCATAATGGATTTAAAGTATGGAATCTGCAAATGCTCATTTGTGTTCTCTAGACAAGATAGACTAGATCACCATGTAGTCCCACAGATGATCTAATAGTGAAAAGCAAACTGCTTGTCATCTTAATCATGGATACTTTAGTTACCAGTGAAAGAAATCTCTCATACACACACTCTGTTTTCTCTTACCTCTCAATTTCACCCTGAGTGTCTTTTCTCTCTTCTAGATGGGCTTTCACATCTCTATCTCTATCCTTTTCCAGTTGTCTCTACTGAAAAACTATTACTTCTTTTGTTATAACCAAGGGCAAACATGACAAATATAAAGCCATAAAGCCCCTCAAATGAATCATTATTATTTTAAAAAGCTAAACCTAGACTCACAAGCCACTCAGTCTCAAATCCAAATGGGCCCAAATTAATCCAAATTAATAAGTGATTACCAGAAAGCTAAATAAGGAGAAATATCGGCTGAATGTCCTTTCCTTTAGATAGCAGTATCCATGCAAATCTCAGTAACAAAGCATGTGACCTGCATAGGTGTCCCCAAAAACATTTACTTTATAGACATTTTCACATGGGCAAAACAATCCAGTGAATTAGGAATTGTCCCCACCTACTACATAATGAAGCTGACTGCAACAGAGTTTTAATGACAGTCCATTTAGTAAGAGAAAGACTCAGGTATAACACAGTCTGTCTGATTCCAGAGCCTGAGCCTTCTTACATCACCCAGTAGACCCAGAAACCCATTCTTACTACATAAGAGAACAAGTCGAATGCTTTTGTATTAAAGATGGCCAAAAATAAGAAAGGAAAAAAAGAAGAAAGAA
>NW_027397077.1:30571355-30593094 GCF_003265705.2 Callorhinus ursinus | reverse complement strand
AAGGAAGAAAGAAAGAAAGAAAGAAAGAAAGAAAGAAAGAAGAAAGAAAGAAAGAAAGAAAGAAAGAAAGAAAGAAAAAGAAAAGAAAGAAAGAAAGGAAAGCCAGATTAAAAAATACAGTATCATAAAAAAATAAATTAAGGGGCTCCTGAGTGGCTCAGTTGGTTGAGTGTCTGACTCTTGGTTTTGGCTCAGGTCATGATCTCGAGGTCGTTGGATCAGGCCCTGTGTTGGGCTCTGGACTCAGCATGGGGTCTGCTCCAGACTCTCTCTCCCTCTCCCTCCCACGTGCTCTCTCTCTCTCCCTCAAATAAGTAAATAAAATCTTTTAAAAAATAAATAAAATTAATTAAAACAATGATGATAACTGCTAGCATTTATTGAATGCTTGCTATCTATGGGCATGTTATGTATTTGATGTATTTAATGCTCTTACTGACCCTGTGAAACAGGGAACATTATTATTCCAGATGACAAAACAGATGAAACAAGAGACTAAGTCACTTGGTCAGATAACAAACCTAGTTAATTATGAATTTAAACTCAGTGTTTAAGTGCAAGCAGTGTCCAGAGTCCCATGCTTTTAACAGCCAAAAATTTGACTGAAGGTATTTCTAGGGAGAGAAGGAAGAAAGAGATGGACTTATTGTTAAATCGTATATGCCCACTTTATTAAAATCTATACATGTGTACATATGTATGTGTGTATATATATGCACCCATATATTCTGTATATGTGTAAAAAATACATTTAGTCTTTCAAATATTCAAACCTGAAAATGCATGCTGGTGTGTGGTTTTTTTCCCCCTCTTCTTTGCATAGGAAAACTGCCTACTGGTACCTCTGCTTTTGTCAGAGACTGATAAGGGCTGTACAGTCTTGTAGTCAAAACATCTCACTGAAAAGCTTCTTTGGCGGCAAACCCTAACTTGGAGTGTGTTTGGTTTCCTGGCTGCCTTATTTGTTTACAACAATGCTCTTAAAATTGTTTCTGCCATCTGTGTTAAGGTCTAGTTCCTTGAATGAGAATGAGATATTAAAATGCCATCCAGATGTCTAGATGCATATCCTCATTAACATACTATGCAAATTGTCACAAGGCACTTTTTTTCCTTCTTAAACAAAAAATATTTTTAGATGGAGAAAGTGAATCTGGGGAGGCAAAAGAAAATTTTTAAAAAGGTAAAGAAAACAAGATACGTTGGGTTTGCCTTACTTATCTTCTTATAATCACGTCTTACAAAATCATGACTTACAAATGATTCTGTGTCTATCACACTGCAAAGAAAAGACCAGCACCAACAGAAAGGGTAAAATTCACCTTGAAAGATGAAAAATATGAATTCAGGATATACTATTTTTATAAAAGAAATCATATATTAGAAACATTAGTGAAAACGCTAAGAAAAGTCTTTGACTCAACATCCCAATTCACATCTGGCATTTATCATCTCCTAGAGTTGTGTCTCAGTTCTATATTACGATAAAGAACAAGTAAAACTTTATTTCAGACGTATTCATTTGTAATTTTAAAACTTTAAATAATGGCACATTAAAATAGTTCCATGTTTACAGGTTTATGGATTGTATGATATGTGTTTAAAGTTTCTTTAAAATGTTACAAGAATTTCCATTAAAAATATGGCATGTTGGCACATAATAGTCATCTTAGATTTGAGAAATACTTATGATTTGCAAAGTAAAGTTATTTGATCCCTTTCATAATTAACCTGCACTAAACTCGATATTTCTTCTAATCACTATGTTCCCTTTATAAATTCTGAATACATTTTCTTGAGCAGGGAGTAAATTTTTCAGCTCTCATATATGTAAATTTAAATTCAAAGGTTTTTTTTTCCTCCACATAAAAACAGCATTACTTTATAAAAACATTTTGCAACCTCAAATAAGTATTCCTAAATCAGAATTTAAATTGCAACAATATTTACTTACAATGAACTCCAGGACATGTTCCAGAGCTAATTAATTCATTATTGCTACTAAAGACCTTGACATAGAGTGGATAGTTTAAATATAATCAGCAAAGCAAAACAAAACTAAGCTAAAATTGTTTTAGGGTCATATTATCTCTGAGAATGCCTTCAAGGATAGATTTTCTCTTCTTCGCAATGAGTGTTGATCCAACAGATGACGACTAAAAGCCAGTGGAAGTAGTTAATAGCTCCTAAAATGTCACATCAAGCTTTTTTAGCAGAGATGTGGCATAATCAAATAAAAAAAATTTAAAGATTATTTGTTCCATTTCTTTGAAAAAAGTGGATGGTATTTTGATGGGGATTGCACTGAATGTGCAGATTGCTCTAGGTAGCACTGACATCTTCACAATGTTTGTTCTTCCAATCCATGAGCATGGAATGTTTTTCCATTTCTTTGTGTCTTCCTCAATTTCTTTCATGAGTATTTTATAGTTTTCTGAGTATAGATCCTTTGCCTCTTTGGTTAGATTTATTCCTAGGTATCTTATGGTTTTGGGTGCAATTATAAATGGGATCGACACCTTAATTTCTCTTTCTTCTGTCTTGTTGTTGGTGTATAGAAATGCCACTGATTTGTGTGCATTGTCACCAAATGTCCCAAAGTTCTTTCCAGTATTCACAAGCAAGACTAAGTTAGACAATGTAATTCAACACAAACCTATACCCTTTCCTTGAAAACTGACATAAAACCTAGTAAGTACAACTGTGTTTACAATTCTAAGGGAAAATACAGAGGTAGCACTTACTACCATTGATCTTTTTTCTCAAAATGCTGGAATTATTGACCTTCAGGAAAAGAACTACTGAAGAATTGCAGTGTAAACAATTCCTAACCAAATAACCCAAAGCATGTTGTGACTGTTGATTTTCTATACAGGATAATTAACAAGAAAGAGATACAATATTCCACGTGAGGGAAGTTTGTATTCTACCTCAAAATGCATTTTGACAAAATTAGCAGAAGATAACGCATCTGGCCCACTCTTGTGTTCTATATACAATTTGGACTTCATGTAGTTAAGATTCAGTGATCGGAATATCACCTGAGATTGTGGGAGAGTTTACCACATGCTCCAGACCCAGTTTCAAATAGCATTACTTAACAAAAAATAGATTCTGCTTTGGAAAGGTAAACCACCAAAAAAGCAAACTCATTCCTCAAGAATGCCAATTGGCACAGTCTAATGCAAAATCCTATTCTTTCATTTACTGCTCATGTTGGTATTCACTGAGTAAATACTGAGCACCAATTATGTGCCAGTCCCCATCCCACTGCTGCCAGTTGGCCAGTGCAGATCTGTGGGAAGTTCCCTTTTAACACCACAGGAGTGGTCAGATCTTTTCCCCTTCAGTTCCTCCACCCTCCAAAGCTCAATTTCCAGACTTCAAAAGCATAATTAGGCCATTCTATAGCTCTAAAATTTCCAAAGATTCCTGAAACCTAAAGAAAAAATGGTAAGCTTGTTTACAATATTTTTAATTTTTCATTGTCTGGCCCAAACCTAACTTAGTACTTTCCCCTTTGTACTTTTCCAACTTCGCTCAAGTACTTGAAAGTTCATTTAATCTGTTGCCTCATACTCTTCCACCTCTTTGCTTTTGCTTGTATTATTCCTTCTTTCAGGAATGTTTTATCTCCAGACCTCCAAGCTTTCCTGATTTATCAAGAAAACTAAGGCAATGACACCTGACAGATATAGCCCAGGCTCTTTTTGTTACAAAAGACTTCTTCCACATTCTTCCATCCATTTTCCTCTACCTAAATATACTGCTCATTTTAAAACTCAATTGAAGAATATCTATGCAAAAAAACCCCACATACATCATACATGTACAGTGTATGAATTTTCATAAACTAAACACCTAGCATATAGCTCAAAGAAAAATGGTACCAGCATCCCAGAAGGTCCCTTCTGGTCCTCTTCCAAGTCATTATGCCTCTCAATGGTAACTCTCCTGACTTCTAATGGCACAGATACATGTCTGTTTATACTTTTCATAAATAGAATCATGTAGTATAAACTCTTCTGTGTCTGGCTTCTCCCACTCAACATTATGTTTATGACATCATCCATGTTGCTACATGTAGTTGTAACTTACTCATTCTCATGGCTGTATTATATTATATCATGCAACTGTGAGACAGCTTAGTAATTCACTTTACTATTGATGGACACTTGGGTAATTTCCAGGTTCTTCATGATAGTGTTGCTATGGATATTTTAATTAATATGTAAACATATATATTTAATTCATATATGAGCATATGTATCCATTTCTTTGGGGTATATAGTTGTTTTTAAACTGCCTCTTACCCATATCAAGCTGTAAGCATCTTTAGGGCAATGTCTCTAGTTGCTTTCTTTTCCAGTTTCTTGCCTACAGCATTCAGGCAATGAATGTGGATAATTATAAGTTGAATATGTTAGTGTATAAAATCCATTGGAAAATACCACTTTCTATAAAAAGAGAAATCAGGCAACAAACCATTTTCCTAACTTCTATTTGTTATTATCATTACTACCTTAAATAATCTAGATTACCATTGTCCTAATAGAATCCAAACATTGCTTTGGTCAGCACAGGCTCTCCATGCTGACCCTGGGGAAGGTCAGTCATCTTGTCCTAATTGCTATAATCTTCAACTTCAAGCAACAGAGTTAAGGTGATAAAAACTGCGAAGAAAAGCTGTATATTGAGCAATAACTATGTTAAAGAGTCACAATTAAGATAATATAGAGTATCCTAAATACAAAAGTCCATGTAATTTTCTAAAATGAGCAAATCTCCCAGTCAATGTAGCTGATTCTGTTTCCCATAAGACTAATAAAGACAGTGTATGGCTCTCACTAAAAAGGAGATTTGTGTATCCCCACATAGCTCAAGAGACCCAGGAGAGATACTGTAAATTTTTCCGCTGGCAAAGGAAAAACGGGCAATGAATTTTGCTAGTTTTAACATCAGATTCACACATGCTCTAAAAATGTTCAAGGGCAGCCAGTCCTTATTTATAGTAAGGCACTCTTAACACCAGACCCAAACTTACCAAGTCTTAAATTTATGCCTAGATTTGTGACCATTCGTTATCACTAATGTAGTTAAATGTGTTGTGAGGAGCCAAGGTAAATCCATTATGGTGTATGTGCCTGATCTCTTTAGCATTTTCTGTGAAATAGCAAGCAGGACCACAAACATGTTCATCTGAACTGGCTTGACAGATGCTTCAGGTGATTTTAATCAAGTCCGAGTACTCCTTCTAGCTAACTCTCCCTCACTACGTTCTTTTATAAAATGACTTAACAAGTTTAATTTTCCCTTACCCATCACTTTCCCTGACCCCCAACACTTCTTCTGGGGACCAATCTCATTACATTTGAGATTTTTAAAAATTGAGGCAGTGTGCTGATTTTTAAGGTCATGCACAAAAGAGTCAAAATGTTTTATTTAATTAACCAAAAAGGATCTTTCAAAAAGTATACTGATAGTTTGGCTTTTGATAATATTGCAAAGCATGTGTACCACATACCAAACAGATATTCCAGAAGAATGTATAAATAACTAAAAATTTTAAAAATAAATTTAAAATATTTAAAATGTCATCTGGCCACACGAACATTTTTGTGTGTGTGTGAGCAAAAAGGCTGGTGATCATTTGCATTTTTACATTTCTACTCAGCAGCCCTTTCTACTTTTTAATAAAAAATACTATTTTCATTATGTTTACCTACCCCCTCAGATAATATATACAATTTCCCTATCTTTTCTAAGAAAGATTTGAAAAAGGTCTTCACTTACAGATACATATCTTGCTGAACACTCTACCTATGTGCTTCTAAATATTTTAGCATAAGAAATAAAAATTTAAATATTATGAAGGAGCATCAAAGGAAAAAAAGACAAAAGGAAGCACTTTCTCAATTATGGATTAAGAAAAAAGTTATGAATGATCTATAGCTAAGCTTGCTAATTCATTATCCACAATGATTTGGAAAAGTTCAATGTTCCCAGTGAAGCAACTGGGAATTAAGAAAATAAGTAGGTCCAAATGTCAGCCCAAATTGCTTGCCTCGTTTGTGGGTTAAAACAGATCTAAAACTTTTGAGAAACAGATCATACTCATAGGTATTTGTGTGCACAAGCACTGAGGATGTGAAGATATCCTGTTTAGGCAATATACTGTTCAGGCATCTTTGGGCCTGCAGGAATCTGTTAACCTTCCCATCCCCCGGATGCTTGCTAGTCTGGGGACTCTCTGGACATTGGTCAAGTTACAATTAATTCTTCCTGTTCCTGGGAAGAGATGGAGGTGAAGAATAGTCATGACTGTTCCTGGAACATGGTACAATGAAGTTCTGACTATATTATTCAGACACAATGTATACATGTTATAAGAAGGGAAGGAAATACAGGTATTTACCACAAAAATACAAAGGTATTGATCTGAAGGGGCACCTGTACCCGAACGTTTAAAGCAGCAATGTCCACAATAGCCAAACTGTGGAAAGAGCTGATGTCCATCAATAGATGAATAGATTAAGAAGATATTAAGATATATATATATATACACACACACACACAATGGGATATTACTCAGCCATCAGAAAGGATGAATACTTACCATTTACACAGACATGGATGGAACTGGAGGGCATCATGCTAAGGGAAATAAGTCAATCCGAGAAAGACAGGTATCATATGGTTTCACTCATATGGAATATAAGAAACAGTGCAGAGAATCATACGGGAAGGGAGGGAAAACTGAATGGGAAGAAATCAGAGAGGGAGGGCGCCTGGGTGGCTCAGTTGATTAAGCGACTGCCTTCGGCTCAGGTCATGATCCTGGAGTCCCGGGATCGAGTCCCGCATCAGGCTCCCTGCTCAGCGGGGGCTCTGCTTCTCCCTCTGACCCTACCCCCTCTCATGTACTCTCTCTCTCTCTTTCTCACTCTCTCAAAATAAATAATAAACAAGTCTTTAAAAAAAAAAGAAATCAGAGAGGGAGACAAACAAACTGAGGGTTGCTGGAGGGGAAGGGGAGGGGAGATGGGGTAATTGGATGATGGGCATAAAGGAGGGCACATGATGTGATGAGCACTGGGAGCTATACACAACTGATGAATTATTGAATACTACATCTGAATCTAATGATGTACTATATGTTAGCTAATTGAATTTAAAAGAAAATTTAAAAAATAAATATGCTTTCTACACAATAAAAGGGGGGAAGGAAATATACAGACAATATTTTCTATAAAATTTTTAATTTACTTCTGCCTAGAAAATCATATAAATCTGTTAGTTAACATGTACTGAGTGGTTACTATGAGCCGGACAATGGGCTAGACATTTTGCACACATTCTTTCATTTAATCCCATATCAGTATTTCCCCTGTCATATCTCCTAGTCCTCATTTTTTTAAATTTTTTTTATTTATTTTTTTTTATTTATTTGACAGAGAGAGAGACAGCAAGAGAGGGAACACAAGCAGGGTGGAGTGGGAGAGGGAGAAGCAGGCTTCCCGCTGAGCAGGGAGCCCGATGTGGGACTCAATCCCGGATCATGACCTGAGCCGAAGGCAGACGCTTAATGACTGAGCCACCCAGGCGCCCCCTAGTCCTCATTTTTACTTCACCTGGTTGGTGCCAGGCACCAGGTATAATCTGACAGTAGCTTGCCTAGGTGTCCCAGCAAACCTCAGCAATTTCTGCCCCGGGACAGATTCCTTTGGAACTATTCTGATACATGTGTGCAAACCTGTAAGTGTGTAATAGTTAATATCCCACAGCACAGATGTTGGCCAAGAGAGGAATGGTGGTCTTAGAGAAATATTCTCTTCCTCAATCTTGTGATAGACATTTCAATGGGATAGTCAGCACAAAGGACTTGCAGCAGGGTCAAGCCTCCGTGCCCACAGGAGGGACCAGCTAAATAACCTAATTTTGGATTAGCTTTTACTTTTTCACTGTTATATTCTTCTTAGATCCACCCCTTTGGGATCGCTTCACAGAACAAACCACCTGCATCCAATTCCTTATTTAAGGTCTGCTTTAAAGAAGAACCCAGACTATACAAAGTCCTAATTTACAATGGCCTAATATGAATTAACCTAATTTTAAGATGAAGCTACTGATGCACAGAGAGGTTAAGTAACTTGTGCAAGGTCACACAGTAAGTATAAAAACCTAGATGTGAGTCTTGCATTCTTACCACTACAGTGTATGGCTTTTCTATCCCCATCAGGATCATGTGGAATACAGGGGGATATTCTCAAAAGGAAGGGACTATGCTACTTGTAGAAGGCAGACAGGATAGAATGCTGAGTAAACCAAGTAAGTACATGCATGCATACATAAAATAGCCACACTCATCTACAAAACCTTCTTCTCTTTGTCTGCTACGTAAATCTCAAACTCTAGCACACTATTTCAAACATCTCCCACAGGTTTATTAATACATTTATACAAAGTCAAAAGATCCTTAGGTCTGATAAAATTATCAGGAAGGATTCTACCCTCTCATATCTATATTCATTCTACTGACCAAGGAAATAAAGAGATGCTCCAGTTTAGATAACCGTTATTTCTTGGGATAAAAGGCCTAGAAACTCAGGCTTATTCCTCGGTGCCCTTTATGATACACACTCATTAAGGGATTTGGAGAACAAAGGTATTCTATTAGTATAGCATACAACAGCTTAGCAAATTAAATCACAAACCAGTTTTTTAAAAGTTGGATATGGAAAGCATAATAATTACAATTTATTGAGCACTTACTCTATATATATCAGTGTATCAGAAAAGCTAGAAAATATAAGTAAATTCTTTGTAAAGGGATATTAATTGCATTTTGAAGTAATACGGTCATTGTGTTCTCAGATATCTTGTTCAGGAGGGTACCTCTAAATTTAAAACAATGAGTCCAGTTACAAATAATTTGAAAAAATACAATAAATGTTCTTCAAAAAGTCTCAAACTGTAAGAAACATGCTACATTTATTTTACAGTTAGTAGCCATTGTGATAGAATTCAATGTGTGATTCCAAATTCAGTGCTTTACAGCAAAGCCGTCTAATAGTAACCAAGTATAACTTAACAGTATTGGGTGTCTCTATTTCAATTTATTTTATTGTCTATGAGCACCTAGCATAATCCTCTTGAGGGCTAGAACCCTCTCAAGCAAATAACATGTTGAAAAGAAATTTTCTTTCTGTGGTCATCAGACTGTCCCCTAAAGTAGTTAAAACCTATAAACCTTTGTTATAAAGCTGGACAATGCAAAATGATTAAATTCAGCAGTTTAAATCTTAGGCACCAATGCCCTCTGAAATGTTAAGGGTGTAACCAGCATTTAGCTGTGTTTTAAAAGAGTTAGTGAGATCCCCCTCCACCCCACCCAGGCAGCTCCAACCACTGAATGTCAGTCTGGCCTTGATGCCATCATGCCCTGATGTGCGGTCCTGACCACAGTCAGAACTGTACCCACCTAGCTTCATAGTGAAGAATGTCCAAGGCCATCTCTCCTGACACTTTGGGAATCTGTACCCACACAGATGGTGCTATTGTTTTTACACCTGCTGAGACTCGCTGATGGAAGTGTTGGTTTTCTGACAGGCTTTTGTATCATCGGGGCATTTCCACCTACCTGTTTCATCGCACAGTGTGTTCCAAACTCCATCTGAATGGTGAGGAGCCATAACCCTAAGTCCCTTCTTTCTCCAGGGACCCTTCCAGTGGTTAAGAACATGTGTTCACAGTACACTGCCTAGGTTCCTATCTTGACTTTCTCCATTCCCAAGGTAGATTACTCAAACCTCTCACTATTTCAATTTCTTCCTTTGCAAAAGACGGCTCATAAAAGAACACCTATGCCAAGGCTGTTGCAAGAAATGAATATTTCATATAAATTGCATTATACAGTTTTTGATAAATAATAAGAATCCACAAAATTCGGGTCTTATCAGGAGACCCTCTCTGACTCGGATCCAGGATCTCTATCTCTAGTTCAGATAACAGAATACAGTAGACTAGGTGTTTCATAAACAATAGAATTTTTTTCCTCACACTTCTGGAGGCTGGAAAGTTTAAGATTAAGGTCCCTGCAGATTTGGTATCTGGTGAGAATCCTCTTCCTGGTTCATAGACAGCTAATTTTTCAATGTCCTCACATGAAGAGAGGGCAAGAGAGCTCTCTGAGGCGTCCTTTATAGAATCACTAATCCCACTCATGAGGGCTCCACCCTCATGACGTAATCACCTCCCAAAGGCCCACCTCTTAACACCATCACCTTGGGAGTTAGGTTTTCAACTGATGAATGGGGGGTTGGGGGGTGCATTCAGTCTATAATAGTGACACATCGGCATATTTATTGAGCTCCTATTACTTCTCAACTTTCTTCATGCTATTCTGACAAACTGGCTCAGATTGCAATAGTTTCCATCGTAGTATAACTCCCACCAAGAAAAAAAAAATTAAAGTAACAGAAGAAATATGAAAACTTCACATTTTATAACCCCCTCCACACAAATATAGTCTCCCCCTTCACTATCTCTCTCTCTCTCTCTCTCTCTCTCTCTTTTAAGATTTTGTTTATTTGACAGAGAGAGAGAGTGAGAGAGCCCAAGCGGGCACAGGTGCGAGAGTGGCTGGCAGAGGGAGAGGGAGAAGCAGGCTCTTGGCTGAGCAGAGAGCCTGACATGGTGCTGGATCCCAGACCCAGGGATCAAGACCTGAGCCGAAGGCAGGCACTTAACCAACTGAGCCACCTAGGTGCTCCTCCCCCTTCACTATCTTAACCACCTTTATAACCAGCATTAAGGCTGTACTTTAAGTATTAGGAAACTGCCTTTAAACTACTGCCAAGTTCTTTCTGTCCCTGAGTGCATTTGCTTATCTGCAGTCAGTCTATATTCTGAATAGTTTTGCACCGATTCTGTTTGCAAAGCATTAGAGTTAACACTGAGCAATTAAGTGCTTCACATGCACAAAATTACAGTTGTAAATGCATTCAGCATATTATTTAGTGATTAAAACATATCTTTGTAGATTAGGTAATAATTTTTCTTTGGAATGCATATAATGAAGACACATTTAAAGTCAAGAGGAATGAATTCACTGATTCACCTTAAATCATCTACTTTTTAAGTATTGGAAGTAGAGCAAAATATTGAGTTATACAAGTAATTTGTAGGTTAGAAAAGAAATAAATGTGTGTTTTTATTCTGAAGAAAGCATTTATCATTACCTTAGATGCTACCTAGATTATAAAATAATGAATCTACATCTTCCCAGCTTGAATTGATTGGAAGGATTCTAACAATGTGAACAGTATTTTCAAAATGTAATTGATCTTCCTTTTGACTAAAATAAATTACAAAAAGGTGAAAACATGTTCAGTAATGCTAATGACTATCTCAACTGTTTACCAGAAAGCAATACAACTTTAGTCAGATATTTTTAGGACAAGACCAGTTAATGATCAAGAAAAATATCCACATAATTCAAGCAAAAACAATAAAAGCAATACTTTGACCCTAAAGAATCAAGTAGCTGAAATTCTACATTTAAGTTAACCAGTCTTCACTTCAGAAGAGACCAACTTGGTCATACATGTGTGTGTGTGTGTGTGTATGTGTGTATATATATATATATATATAGAGAGAGAGAGAGAGAGAGCTGCTTTTCTATAATCAATAGGAAAAAAACTGGGCCAGCTAACTTAAAGAAATTCATTTATTTTTTTTAAAGATTTAGTTATTTATTTTAGCAGGGTAAGGGGCAGAGGGGGAGAGAGAATCCCAAAGCAGACTCACTGCTGAGCACAGAGCCCGAAGCAGGGTCAATCCCAGGAGCCTGAGATCATGACCTGAGTCAAAATCAAGAATTGGATGCTTAACCAACAGCCACCCAGGCACCCCAAGAAATCCGTATTATTAAAGTTCAATTTCATAATATCTAAAATTTCTCCTGGACAAGTTGGAATTAAAAGTAGAAATCTGAGGTAGTATAAAATTTAACTTTTTTTTTCCTCCAACTTTATTGAGATGTAACTGACACATAACACTGTGTAAGTTTAAGGTGTACAAAGTAATGATTTGATATATGTATATATTGCACAACGATTACCATAATAAGGTTCATTAACACATGCATTGCCTGACATGGTTAAAATATTTCACATCGGTGCTTCACTTGTGCTGCCATGACTCACTGTGGGTGAAGTATATCTTCCTTGCCCTTGACTTTGGATGTGGCTACAAACTCGCTTTGCTCAGTGATATATGGGCAGAAGTAAAACATGCCAGTGCCACGGCTGTGCTGGAAGAGGACTGGCATGCTTACACTTCCTCTTTTGAATCTCCACTGCCACCATATAGAAAGCATGGTCCAAGAACCATGAGAGATGTGTGTCATAGAGTAGCCCTACCCAACCTATAGACTTGCACTGAGAGAAAGGGCCAACCAGTCACTGCACCCTAAAGCAGCATGTCCTAACTAAGCCTAGCCTTAATAAGCCACATCCCAGGGAGCCTGCAGACACATGAACAAGAATAAATTATTATTATAGTCTTAACTCACTGAGTTTTTAAGGTTTATAACACAGCAAGAATAACTTGATATAGTGAGAGAATAAATAGAAAACAGCTTTAGTGAACTCAACCTTGTTAACCTTTTCTCTATTTCCCATGGCACAGATAGATTTATGTCCTTTAGCCATTGAATTATTCAATATTTTTATTAAAAACTTACTAAGTGCCAGGTATTGTATTATATATTGGGGATATACCTATAAATAAGATGAACTGTCCATGAATTTTAGTGAGGGATAAAGATAAGAAATAATTAGAATATAGCTTGATAAATATTGAGGAAATAATTGAACATACTTTATGAGCACATTAGGATTTTCAATTCTTGACTTAGCTGATCAGTCAGGGAATGCTTCCTGGAGGAAATGACTTACTAGCTAAGTTTAAAGAATGAATAGAGATACAGCTGCCTCTCTGTTCTACTGGCAACAGTGGTCTTGAGTTTGCACTGACAATCTAACTTATGAAACACACAACACACTTCAAGTAGCAGCAGGCTGACTGATCTTTAAGAAATGGCAGAGGGGCGCCTGGGTGGCTCAGTCAGTTAAGTGTCCAACTCTAGATTTCGGTTCAGGTCATGATCTCAGGGTCGTGAGATCAAGCCCCATGTCAGGCTCCATGCTGTATGTGGAGTCTGCTTAAGATTGTCTCTCTCCCTCTACCACCCCGACTTCTTTCTCTCTCTTAAATAAATAAATCTTTGAAAAAGAAAAGGCAGAAAAGTAACAACAACACTGTAGAGTTCTTAAGACTCCCAGCACACTTTATTTGACATTCCACACTCAAAAGAAACCTTATCATGAGAGACGAGGTAAGTATATGCAGAACTTCAGCTTTGAAATCCCAGCTCTGCACTCAGTCCATCTTTTATACTTAGTTTTTTAGGCAGTCACTCAGGGATACGTAACTTTCCCTCACCCTCTAGGGTAGCTGCACCTTACCAATACTAGTTACTCAAAAAACAGGTGCTTCAGCCAGTCTTATTATTCCCAGCTAGAATCTCACTTATTTTGACACAATAAAGGTATATTCCCAGCGGCTCCTTCAGTTGATGGCATAAGGATAATTGACCATGAGCCACCCTCAGGTGTCCAGGAGGCTACAGAAAAGTTACAGAACCAGCTTTTTCACCCATAGAGCCACCCAGAAGTAAGAGTGGAAATGCAGGGGGACACAGCTTGAGAGAAAAAAAAAAGGAACTTGGAAATAGAAGGAAAATCATGCTTAAAAACCCTAAAGGAAGACTTGGCAGAAGAACTGGGTTCGGGATGTTGGCATAGGAAGATTCTGCACTCACTCCCTCCCACAGAGAAAACAAATATACAACTATATATGAAGTAATTTCCTCTGAAAAAGACCAGAAAACTGGATGAGGAGAGCCCACACAATAAAGGACAGCACTTAGATGGGCAAGAGAAGCAGAGACACCACCTTGCAAGGAAAACGCCCCCTGGGCACCTGGGTGGCTCAGCTGGTTAAGCGTCTGCCTTCGGCTCAGGTCGTGACCCCGGGGTCCTGGGATCGTGTCCCGCATCGGGCTCCCTGCTCCGCGGGGAACCTGCTTCTCCCTCTCCCACTCCCTCTTGCGTTCCCTCTCTCGCTGTGTCTCTGTCAAATAAATAAATAAAATATTTCAAAAGAAAAAAAAAAAAAGAAGACCACCACCCAGGCACAGCAATCCATAACTGGGAGATATCTCAAAAATCTGAAACTTTTTCCCTGAGTAGTAAGGGGTTTGTACTCCACATCTGGCACCCCACCCCTTAGATCCTGCCTGAGAGAGATGAGTCCCCTAAATGACAAGCTTTGAAAACCATATGGGGCTTACTTCCAGGAAAACCATACAGCTGTAGAAAACAGACAACCCCCTCTTTAAGGGCTCACACACACCCCCAGTTGCCCTGGGGAACCAGTGCAAAAACACCAATTTGAAAAGTGCCTAGACCATATGTGAAGGAGATCATTAACTAATTTTAAAGCACCTGGAGGAGAGGCAGGAAAACACCGGAAAATTCTCCATGGATGGAGACACTGGTAGGTGCCCATCTGCAACCTCATCTTACCTTGCTAACGTTGGTGCCTGCCAGTGCCATTTTCAAACTATCCATTTAACCTGCTAAAGCCAGTGGGCACACCCAGCTAAGAACCCTGCAGGGCAACCAAACCTCAGAGCCAAGCCAAAAACCATCCCTACCCAACCCAATGCTGCAGCACAGCCAGGAGTTTCAGGCAGGTTGGGCACCAGCCCTCACCCATGCTACACTATAGACATGACCTTGCCACAGCAGATGGGTACATATACAGCCCACACAGGAGTTTCATCTTGAGTGCCTGCCTTTGGTGGTAGGGGGCCTTGTGCTTCTGGGCCCCATGCGACATCTCCAACACAAGGCTGCTTCTTCAAGACTGGGAGAGGTATTTGATTTGCCTAATACACAGAGACAAACACAGAGAGTTGGGCAAAATCAGGAGGCAGAAGAACACATTCTAAACAAACAAAAATACAACATAACGTCAGAAAATATGTTAATTAAACAAAGATAAACAATCTACCTGATAAGGAGTTCAAAGTAGTGGTCATAAAGATGTTCACCAAAATTGTGAAAAGAATGGATGATCTTCAACAAAGAGACAGAAAATATATGAGCATTTCATACATAAGCTACAGAGCTGAAGAATATAGTAAGTGAACTGAAAATACACTAAATGCAAAAAAAGGACAAAATTCAATATCCATTTATGATAAAACTCACAAGAAAGTAGATGTAGAGTGGATAAGGAGGGAACATATCCAAACATCATAAAGGCCAGATATGACAAATTTGTAGCTAACATTATTTTCAATGGTGAAAAGCTGAAAGCCTATCTTCTACAATCAGGAACAAGACAAGGATGCCAACTCTTGCAACTTTTATTCAACATATTCCTGGAAGTCCTGGCCACAGCAATCAAGCAAGAAAAATAAATAAAAGGCATCCAAATTGAAAAAGAAGAAGTAAAACCATCACTATTTGGAGATGACATGATATTATATATACAACCTTAAAGAATCCACCTAAAATCTCCTAGAACTAATAAATGAATTCAGTAAAGTAGCAGGATACAAAATCAACATAGAGAAATCTGTGGCATTTCTATACATGAATAATGAATCATCAGGAAAAGAAGTTAGGAAAAAAATCTCATTTGTGAGGTGATATATCATTGTGGCTTTGATTTGCATTTCCCTGAAGATGAATTATGTTGAGCATCTTTTTCATGTGTCTGTTGGTCATCTGTATATCTTCTTTGGAGAAATATCTGTTCATGTCTTCTGCCCATTTTTAATTTGGTTATTTGGGTTGTTTTTTTTTTTTGGTGTTCATTTGTGTAAGTTCTGTATATTTTTCAGATATTAACCCTTTATCAGATATATCATTTGCAAATATCTTCTCCTATATGGTGGGTTGTCTTTTGCTTTTGTTGAAGGTTTCCTCCACTGTGCAAAAACTTTTTATTTTGGTATAGTCCCAAAAGTTTAATTTTGCCTTTGTTTCTCTACCAAAGGACACGTATCTAGAAAAATCTTTCTATAGCTGATGTCAAAGAGATTATGCTGAGCACCTGGGTGGCTCAGTCAGTCAAGTGTCTACCTTCAGCTCAGGTCATGATCCCAGAGTCCCAGGATCAGCCCCGCATCAGGCTCCCTGCTCAGCGGGGAGTCTGCTTCTCCCTCTGACTCTTCGCCCTCTTGTGTACTCTCTCTCAAATAAATAAATAAAATCTTTAAAAAAAGAGAGAGATTACTGTCAGAATGGCTATAATCAAAAACAGAAGAAACAAGTGTTGGTGAGGATGTGGAGAAAAGGGAACCATCATATATTGTTGGTGGGGATGCAAACTGGTGCAGCCATTGTGGAAAATAGTATGGAGATTTCTCAAAAAATTAAAAACAGCATTACCATATAATCCAATAACTCCACTACTGGGTATTTACCCAATGAAAACAAAAACTAATTCAAAAAGATATATGCACCTTTATGTTTATTGCAGCATTATTTACAATAGCCAAGACATGGAAGCAACCCAAGTATCCATCTACAGATGAATAAAGAAGAAGTGGTATGTATATATATAGATGTATATGTATATATATATGTATATAATGGAATCTTACTCAGCCATAAAAAAGAATGAAATCTTCCCATTTGCAACATGTATGGATCTACAGTGTATAACACTAAGTGAAATAAGTCAGTCAGAGAAAGGTAAAAACCATATGATTTTACTCATACATGGAATTTGAGACACAAAACAAAGAAAAGGAGACAAACAAAAAACCAGACTCTTAAATATAGAGAGCAAACTGGCAGTTGCTAGAGGGGAGGTAGGTGGGGTGATGTGTGAAATAGGTAAAGGGGATTAAAAGTACACTTACCATAGTGAGCACTGAGTAATGTATAGAATTGCTGAATCACTATGTTGTACACCTGAAACTAATATAACACTATATGTTAATTATACTAGAATTTTTTAATTAATAAATAAATTTTTTTAAAAAGGAAAATCCCATTTACAAAAAATTTTATTCATAAAGAATAAAATACCTGGGAATAGATTTAGCCACAAAGGAATAAATATAACCAAAGGAGCTAAGAACGTACAATGAAAAAAAAAAAGACAGTCTCTTCAATAAATGATGCTGAGAAAACTGCATGGACACATGCAAAAGAAGAAAAGTGGACTGCTATGTTACATCATACACAAAAATTAACTCAGAATGGGTTAAAGACTTGAATGTAAGACTTGAAGCTATAAAATTCCTAGAAGATAAAATAGGTGGTAAATTCCTCAACCTCAATCTTAGTGATATTTTTGTGGATCTGACTTCAAAGGTAAGAAAAATAAACAAATGAGATTACAGAAAAAATTACAGCTTCTACACAGAAAAATAAAACAAAACAAAAAACTCATCAAAATGTAAAGGCAACCTACTGAATGGGAGATTTTTGCAAAAAGTTATATCTAACAAAGAATTAATATCCAAGGGATGCCCGGGTGGCTCAGTTGGTTAAGCAACTGCCTTCAGCTCAGGTCATGATCCCAGGGTCCTGGGATGGAGTGCCGTATCGGCTCCTTGCTCAGTGGGGAGCCTGCTTCTCCCTCTGCCTGCCACCACCCCCCCTCCCCGCTTGTGCACGTTCTCTCTCTCTCTCTCTGACAAATAAATAAAATCTTTAAAAAAAGAATTAATATACAAAGAAGTCATACAACTGAACAACAACAAACAACCCAATTAAAAAACAGGCAAAGGTTCTGAATAGACATTTTTCCAGAGAAGACCTAGAGATGACCAACAGACACATGAAAAGATACTCAACATCACTGCTAGGGAAATGAAAATCAAAACTTCAATGAGATATCACCTGACACCAGTTAGAATAGCTATCATCTAAAAGACAGAAAATAAGTGTCAGAGGGGATGTAGAGAAAAGGAAACCCTCATATACTGTTAGTGGAAATGTAAATTGGTGCAGCCACTGTGTAAAACAGTATAAAGATTCCTTTAAAAATTTAAGAATGGAACTACCATACAATCCAGCTATTTCACTTCTGAGTATTTACCCAAAGAATACAATAATGCTGATTTGAAAAGATATATCCACTCTTAATGTTCAGTGCACCAATATTTATAATAGTCAAGTTATGGAAACAAGCTAAATGTCCATCGATGATGAATGAATGAAGAAAAAGTGGTATATAAACACAATGGAATTCTACTCAGCCATAAAACAAGATGGAAATCTTGCCATTTGCAACAACTTGGATGGACCTAGAGGATATAAATGCTAAGTGAAATAAATCAGATGGAGAAAGACAAATATCATATGATTTCATTCATAAGTAGAGTCTAAAACAAAACAAAACAAATGAACAAGTATAATGAAACAAAAACAAATTCACAGATACAGAGAACATATTGGGGGTTATGGGGGGTGCAAAATGGGTAAAAGGGGTTAATTTTATGGTGATGGATGGTAACTAGACTTTTAGTCGTGAAAATACTGTGCATAGTGTGCATAGATGGCAAATTATAATGCTGTATACCTGAAACGTACACTGTTACCGCGATTATTAAAAAAAAAACTAAAGGAAGAAGAAAACATGTCATCATTATTCTGGAACTCAAAATAGTTCAATACGGGTAGGTTGTAAAATTCAGGGTTGAAACTGGGTTGAATAGGTGAACAGAAATAACAAGTAGAGATAGCCAAAACTGTATAGGCTTTTTATAAGCTAGAATAAGTAATTCGGAATTTTATCCTGAGAGGAACCAAGGAGTTTTAGAAGGCTGTGGAATCACACACACACACAAACACACACACACACAAACACACACACACACACACACACAGTATACATGCATATTATATACATATATATATGCATACACATAATTTATATATATGTATGTTTGTATGATTCACTTTTAAAGAATATTGTTTTGTCTACAATGTGGAGAATAGACTTGTAAAAAGATAATACTCTTAACTAGTTTAGTCATATTGTGGGAGTCAGAGCCAGCTTTGAGGGGTTGAAGAGTGATAGGGACATAAGAAATAGAGTGAACAAGTATTGCTACGGTTTAGAATGCTTGTGTCTTCCCAAAATTCATATTTAGAAATCCCAGCGCTGAGTGTGATGATTTTAGGATGTGGGGCCTTTGGGAGTTGATAAAGTCATAAGGGTGGAGCTCTCATGCACAAGATTAGTGTCCTCATACAAGAAATTTTGAGGCAGCCCCTTCTGACATATGAGAATACAACCATGAGTCTACAACCTGGAGAAGGGTCCTTACCTGACCATGCTGGCACCCTAATCTCAGGCTTCCCAGTCTCCAGAACTGTAAGAAATAAATTTGTTTTGTTTATAAGTCATCAAGCCTGTTGTATTTTATTATAGCAACCTGAATGGACTAACAAAAGTATAGAATATCTTATCATGCATTTGGCTACACTGAAAATGCAAGTGATATATATCATGGGAACTCTGCCATGGCCAGTCATTTGAGAGTGACTTTTTTTTTAATATAGGTACAAAAAAAAAAGGTAATTTTTTTCTGGTCAATTAAAAACAAAAGTAAAAAATTCATTCTGAATGATTTTCATCTGAGACTATGTAGTTGTGCTAAATTTCTCCACATATAATTATTTCAATCTGCTCACAATTTCCAAATTCCATCTCATTTAAACCGAGCAATAAAATGATGTAGCATACATGAAAAAAAAATGTGTTTTTCTTCATGAAAGACATCTCTCCTCCACTATAAGAACTTATGGAAACTCTAATCTTTTATTTTAATTTTTGACCCCAATTATTCCTTCCCTGGACATGTATTAGTAAATACTTTAATTCAGACCTCTAGTCTCACAATGATCATTGCGTTTTCTATTGTTGATTATGACTCTCAATTTCATCTAAAAGAGCTAACTAGCTGCAAACTAATCAAATTTAAATGAGTTATTTTCCAATAATTTTAGGAGTTGAATTACTAGACACATTTGATGTCAATGGCTTGGACAGGAGTACAACAGAATTGTCACTCAGTTGCGTCAAATGCCATCAACTTTCTGAAAGACACTATGTTGAATTGAAGCCCTTCCAGAAAGCTGAATCTGGTCACTTCTCCCACCTCTTCTCCATGAGTATTTTGTATTTCATTGTTGTCTCGCCACCTGTTACTCCATCTGTTTCAATGGCTGTGCTTATAATTTATAAACTTTCCCTACATTATATCTCACTCCTAGTCTGCTTCTTCCAGTAACAACTCCTTTGAAGTCTGTCCCTTACATCAGACTTTTCCCTTGTGTATTGTCACCAATGTAGTCTCCATTTTAGGAAACCAGAGAATAAATTAGTTCTCATAGCTATTTTCTTTTCTTTTTTTTTATATCCCATAAACCAGACTGTCTCATGAAATAAAAACACACTAAGAAAAAAAAAAGTGATACAGAAGCTGCAAGTCTATGGTAATTATCCACAAATAGTTTAAAACTAAGTAATTAATTATATCTACTTCGTTTTTGGTAAAAAGCAAAAAACAAAAACATGGACAAAAAACAAAAACAAAACAAAACAAAAACCCCAACAGAACAGAATTATTTTAAACAACTAAGTGTCTCTCATCTATTCTTTCTAGTGCTGCCTCTAAGAAGGAATCATTTTTGATCATTTTAATTCCTCTCAGGTTCACCACCAATTTTCTACATTATATGCTTACACCATTTTTTCTTTATCGAGTTTTGCCAAGACCAATTTTTTTCTGTTATGAAGACAACACAGTAACCTCACTCAAATAATGTCACACATCCTGAGTATGATACTTCTATTAGTCTGTTAGGGCTGCCATAACAAAGTACCATAGACTGGGTGGTTTAAACAAAGAAATGTATTTTTTTCATACTTCTAGAGGCTAGAAGTCTTAGATCAAGGTGTCATCAGGGTTGGTTCTTCTGAGGCCTATCTCCTTGGCTTGCAGGTAACCCCTTTCTTCCTGTTGTCTTCCCATGTTCTTCCTTCTGTCCATGATTGTGTCCGAATCTCCTCCTCTTAGAAGGACACCAGTCATATTGTATGCATGCCCACCCTAATGATCTCACTTAGCATTAATTACTTCTTTAAAGGCCCAATCTCCTAATACAGCCATATTCTGAAGTACTACAGGTTATGTGCCAATATTATGATTGTGTGAATATTATTTATTACAGAATCAAGTAGCATGCCTAGACTGATAAACAGCATAAAAGTATGACACCAAGTCTGGCAGCTCAGAAGAGAGGTTTTCAAGTGTAAAACCCCACTACATTTTTTGTTTTTGTTTTTCTAAGTTGCTAGCAATTGCACAAAGTAATAAAACATTTTAGTGTGTCTCCTTGACTTTCTTGTCATTAGATATTCCAAATTTATAATTATAGTTAATAAGCTAAATAGAAAGCACTTTCTTCTTGAACCTTCTTTTTTTTTTAATTTTTTTATTGTTATGTTAATCACCATATATTACATCATTAGTTTTTGGTGCAGTGTTCCATGATTCATTGTTTGTTCATAACACCCAGTGCTCCATGCAGAACGTGCCCTCCTCAATACCCATCACCAGGCTAACCCATCCCCC
>NW_027397077.1:30537641-30561355 GCF_003265705.2 Callorhinus ursinus | reverse complement strand
GATACAATGAAGGGATGGAAGATGACTATAAAGATGAAAAGTATAAAAGATTTTATAAAAGGACTTGGTAAGATAAGTTGTTTGAAAAAATAAAGAAGATTTAAGAAAAATAGAAAAAAAAAAGGAAAAAGGGAGAGAATGTGATCAGGCAGGAGACTAGAACAAAGCCATACACTAGTGATTTAGGGTATATTTTGATCTGTTAGAAGAAACTGTACCTCAAAATTTTAAAGAGAGAACAACTTATATATATATGCCAAAAATAAGGGTAACTACTATGACGGGATAAAATATGACTCTAAAAATGAAAAATAGAAAATGTTTTTTTTTTTTTTAAAAGGGATTGATAAGATGTTGGTTGAAAAAGGGAAAAAGAAAAATAAAAAAAAACAGTCAACAAAAATTAACTTTGATGAAATAATGAATCATGGTAAAAAAAAAAAAAAAAAAAGAAAGCATGGAATTTATGTACAGTTTTCCCCTTGCGCTGGAGTTCTCCCATTCTCCTTGTTCGATCAACTTGGTCTTGGCTTGCTGGCTGTTTGTGCTGATCTTCTGGGGGAGGGGCCTGTTGCTGTGGTTTCCAAATGTCTTTGCCAGAGGCGGAATTGCCCCGCCCTTGTCGGTCCGGGCTAAGGAAGCTGCTCCGGTTTGCTCTCAGGAGCTTTTGTTCCCTGCAAGCTCTCGGTACAGCTTTGGAGGACCAGGGCAGAAATGGTGGCCTCCCAATCTCCACCCGGAGGAGCTGAGAACTCGGGGCCCCGCTCCTCAGTGTGCCCCCAGAGAAAAGCAGTCACTCCCGTGTCCCCGGTCTCCGGCCGCACTCCGTGCTCACCCGGCCTGTGACCGAGCGTTGCTATCTCTGGCACCCGACCCCGCACGGAGTCTCCAAACCCAGCAGATCCCTGCAGTGCGTTCCCGCACCGCTCCTCCCCGGGAAGGAAGGGGAGTCTCCCTGGATCTGCTGCTTGTTGGGTCCCTGCTGGAGGAGCCGTGGCCCGACTGGGCCGCAGATCACAGTTTATGGCAACCCCGAGCTGAGAGCCCGCGCCTCGGCTCCGTCTCTGCAGCCGGCTTCCCCGCTCTGATACCTGGGAGCTCTGCTGCACTCAGGCACCCCTGGTCTCTCTGTGACCCCAAGGGTCCTGAGACCACACTGTCGGGGGAGGATTCCACCCCCCGCTTAGCCACTGCAGTGACGTCCCTCCGCCGAGCCAACTTCTAAAAGGTCCGATTTTGTGCTCCGCGGCTCTATCACTTGCCAGAAGCGGCCGGCGGAGGCCCCTCCCCCGCCGTCTATCCTCCCGAATATCGCCTCGGATTCACTTCTCCGCACGCCCTACCTTCCAGTAAGTGGTCGCTTCTCTGTTCAGAGAGTTGTTGCTACTCTCCTCTTCGATCTCCTGTTGAGTTCGTAGGTGTTCAGAATGGTTTGATCCCTATTCAGCTGAATTCCTGAGACCAGACGAAATCTAGGTCTCCTACTCCTCCGCCATCTTGCTCCGCCCCCTCCTTGAACCTTCTTCATCCAGACCACAGACTTCCTGCTTTAATTTGAACTGATTGCTTTCTAAGTATGTTGTACAGATATCATTCTAAGATCTCATTTTACTAACTACCTCTGTTAATTGCATTATTGTTTGGATCCTCTATCCTCATTTCTCTTGTATTACTCTATTTCCCTGAAATACATTCTCAAGAGTTTCTTCCTGAAAAATTTAGACTTTTATTATCAGAAATTTGGCAAGAATGTACCAAATTTGAGACTAAAAAAACTCTTCTTGTTGATCTTTAGTTGGCTTGGTTAAAGAGTTTTGTTCCCAGTCTTTATATTTTTTCTCATATTTTATTTATTATCTTCACTGTTGTCATAATTTTTCCTTTGACTTAAACTCCTATCTCTTAACTTTCTCTCTCTCTCTCTTTCTCTCTCTCTCTGTTTTTTGTTGTTTAGTTATGTTATGGACAATTTTGTTCATTTAATATTTGAATATTTCTACTGACTTTTTATTTTGGCAATTTATATTATGTATGTTTCCATGTATTTCTTCTTTCTTTCTGTTGCATTTTTGGTAACATTTCTCATATATCTTTAAGAAATTTAATAAAAACTTATGGTCTGTTCCATAATATTCCATTCTCATATTTTCAGGTATAATAAGGACTTATTCTTTTGTAACTCCTCTTTCCATCATTTAATATGATTTAAGAAGGACTTAAATCATTTGCTCAGTCAACAATATTGAGTTTGAAGTCCAGAAGGCTTCTAGAAAGACATTCTTAAGGGGCACCTGGGTGGCTTTCATTGAGCCCCATATCGGGCTCCCTGATCAGTGGGGAGTCTGCTTCTCCCTCCCTCTGCCCCTCCCCCACACTTGTGCTCACTCACTCTCTCTCCTCTCAAATAAAATCTTTTTCCTTTTTCCTTTTCTTTACATTTTTATTTGTTTATTTGAGAGAGAGAGAGAGCGCATGAGAGAGGGGAGGGTCAGAGGGAGAAGCAGACTCCCCGCGGAGCAGGAAGCCCGATGTGGGAGTCGATCCCAGGACCCTGAGACCGTGACCTGAGTGAGCCAAAGGCAGACGCTTAACAACTGAGCCACCCAGGTGTCCCAATAAATAAAATCTTAAAAAAAAATTTTTTAAAAGACATTCTTAATACTGTTAGGCTTATGATAGACTATTTTCATGGAAAACACACTTGTAAGTAATCTGAGGAGATTAACTATTTGGAAAAAGTACACATATTCACATTATTTAATTAATAATTTTAATTTACCTAAACTACGGACATTTTATACAAGTTTGACAAAATTTTACAGTGATTGTACATAATTGGTTCTTAAATAAAGTATGCATTTTAATGAATTCTAAATTTATTAATCACATGAGGAGTGGGCTAAATTAATTTTCAGTTACAGCCACCAGCTTGACTTAAGAACCGGTAAAATAGGAAAATCTAAATAGATAATAAAAATTTGGAACAAATCATTTGATTTATTTATATCAAAGCATAACTTGAAAGTTGGAGCAAGAATAATTTTATATCTGGACTGATTTGTTCATGTTAATATTATGGAAATGTGGATTGTTTAATTGTTTGAGGAATTTTAATGATTTCTTAGTGGCTAATAAGTATAAAGACCCATCTCTTTTCTAGCCATGAAATAGCAGGATTCTGTCGCATAGGTTTTTACTTTTATTCTTAGTTCCTAGTATACAGATAAATATACAAAGTCTGTATACCACCCAGTGTTCTCAGACTTTGAGCTAAAGTCAACAACTGGGTGAGACATGGAGGTTATATCCTGTGTGATGAACGTGTGTACACATTAAAAGAGGGGAGAGGATTTATCTGAATACAGGATAACCTAAGAGTAAATGATGACAACTGTAGCTTGTTACCTAAAAATATCCAGTTTCTCATCCCTTAGTTCCCAAAGGAATCCTGGATTTTTCCCAGAGAACAATGAGCTGAGCCTCCCTTGCAGCTAAGAGAGGCTATCCAACATAACCATGGCCACCGTGACATAGGAAAGAGTCATGGAGAGGGTTTTTCTTCCTGATATAAACAGGCAAAACTAGTCAAAGGAAAGACTGTTGACCTCTGCCCTTGGTCCTTATTCCTCCCCCAAATATGGTTGCAATAGTTGGTGGTGCAGCAGCCATCATGTGAACATGAGTATAAAAAACATAACAGTGAACAAAATAGAAGGAGCTAGGACAGACGTATATTCCATCAGCAAGAGAACCAGCCCTCATCTTCCTAAAGCACAATGTTTTTATATGCAAGAATATGTTTGCCTTATTATTTTTGTTTCATTTTTTTTATTATTTGCAGCTGAATTTAATTCTTACTGATATATAGACATCATGAGCAATGTAGTAATTTAGTTGCTTAAACTCTCAAAGCTTCAGTTTCTCATCTAAGAAAATAAAATAAAACATGATAATAATATCTTATTGTTATGATGATAAAATAAGATAATGAACATAAACAACTTGAGCACATTAGTTATTTATTTCTGAGTAACAAATTTCTGTAAAAATTAGTGCCTTAAAAATAACAATAAACTTCTATAAATGCTCACAATGACAATGAGTCAGGAATGCAAAAGTGGCTTAGCTGGGCATGTCTGGCTTAGAGTTTCTCATGAGGTTTAGTTATGTGTCTAAGAGCTGCGGTCATCTAAAGCCTTGATTGGAGCTGAAGGTTCTGCTCTCCACTGACTCACTGGCATGGCTGGCAAGTCAGTGCTGGCTATTGGCGGGAGGCCTCGGTCCTTCTCACACAGAATACTACATAGAGTTAACTGAGTTAACTCCAAAACAGCAGCTGTCTTTCCCCAAGGCAAACGATCCAACAAAGAGCCTGAGAAAAGCTGCTGTTTTTATGACCTGCTGTTGGAAATTACATAGCATCATATTCACCTCATTCCGTTCATTAGTAGCAAGTCAGAAAATCTAGTCTACATTCAAAGGAAGGGGAATTAGTCTCCACCTTTGGAAGGGAAGACTATTCAAGAATTTATGAGCTTATATTTTTAATTACCACAGAGAGACTATAAAGGATCCTTCTTTTCCTGCAAACTTCTAGCCTACCTTTCCCTCCATGACTTCCCTACCCCCACATCAACACACACACACACACACACACACACACACACACACACACACACACACACACAATCTCCACAAATTTCCTCTGTTCTCAGAAAGCAAGCCTAGGTTTCATGTAAAAAGATAGTTTCTTTTTTGTTGTTCCACAAAGCTCTTAAATAAGATTAAGCTTTATTTCAAATAATAATTAAAAAAAAGATTCAAGCTTTCCAGATAATTCATTATCAGTCAGTGGTAAAATACATCAAAGGTCATAGCTTGTTATTATAAAAATTATAGCATGCTTTGACTCAAATCAAATTCCTCAAAATGTAGCACCTATATCACCAAGAAGTAGATATACTAGGGTTAGCATATGGCAAGTACTGCCCTGACCCCTGTTTCTAGAAGTACATCATGTGTGACTATAGCAGAAAGAAACCAATTTCCATAAGCTCGATGTGAGGAGCAGTTTCTTTACAGTCTCACCATCCGCTTCTAGTTAAATTTTTTGCGCTTGCAGAATGGTATTTTTACTCCCCACCCTCCACCCCTTTAAATGTTGTAATGAACAAGAAGAATTATTGAAAATGAGGAGAACTATTCCCATACATATTTTAAAACATTTATTAATGAGAGTAGAGTACCAATTTCATTTTTGAAAGCATACTTCAGCTTCCTACATACTTGAAAATTTTTACTGATCATTAATTATAGCATCATGTTAAAAATGCCTTTTGATGCTTTATGATGGTGGAAAAAATTGCACTTCTAAGTTTTAATGATCAGTTATAGGCTTGACAAAAATCTCTGCATGTTTTAGTATAATAACTTGGGCACAAAGCTACTTAGCTTCTATTATTAGTTAAGGATGCACTGGTCTTCAAATCACTTCAAGTGACTGTAAAGTACACACAGAGACACATCTAAGAAATAGGTTCTATGATTAGAGGGACCTAACCTGACGTGGGATGTATCTAGTGTGTGGAAGCTGCATAACCATCACTGAACGGCTTCTGTATAGACCGTCTGCTTACCAGATTGCTGTAGTCAACTTTTCCTACTTGAAACCATTCTCATTCTCCCTTTTCTCACTTGAGGGCTGTTGGCTGCCAGAGAAAAAACTTGACTTTCTTTTCATTAGTCCCAGGTTAAATTATTGAGTAGGGTTTAAGAAGACCTTGACTGATTTTCCTCTCCTCAGTGAAGGACAGATAAAGGGATAGGATTCCAGAGGGAATTTAAAGGAGTCTCCGTTTATATAAGCTGAGATTTGAATTAATGTCTTTCTGACACCAAAGCCACACTACGCCACACTTATTAGTTGTCATTATCATCACAGAGACTAGAACTTGCCACCAGATAAAATGCTCTTTAAAAGGGAAGAATTATTCAGGAAAATTCTGTGGCCTCAAGTTAAAATCAAACAAACAAGAACAGAAAGATAAGCAAACAAACAAAAACACTATTATCCCTTATTATGACAAAATATTTTACAGGATAGGAGTTTTTCTACTAGGAAACAGATGTCTATACCCATTTTGAACGACTTATTTCCTTCCCAGATGTTACTTCTGCTGTGTAGTCATAAATACAGAGAATGATCTAATATCCTCATTCAAAATACCCAAGAACCAGCTAAAGAATTTTAATTGTGAGATGCTTCTATGTTAGCATATTTTAGGACACTTGGGTATCCTATACAATTGTTTCTTTCATGTAGGAGACAAATGTAGACAAAGCCTAAATCTTTTAGGCTAGCTAGTTTTCCTTGAGTCCTTATGAATGTTAATTTTGAAATTTATTGATGCACCAGAAAACTGCTAGCCTAGCAGATCACAGAGTACAGATCTATGGACTCAATTACCCTATCCCAAATGCAGGCAGGTCTCACTGTGAGTCTATCCTGTTTTACTATAGACAATGAGTTCTGCATACTAAATATAAAGTTGTTTTTTTTTCTGCCACAAAACTTATGCTATCATGCTATAAATTAAACCAAGGAAGTCACAATTTTCTTGGCACATTATTGGAAAATTGATCACTTTTACATGAATCAATGGAGGAAATCTTATATACATATGTGATATGCTCTCTTCCTTTTTTAAACTCATTCCTCAAAGAGTCTAAGAGGAAGGGAAAAGAAATAAATGGTAAGCACTTGGAGGGAAATGTCATATTTTTGACAAATGAAGTTTATGTTACTTGCAGTTGGTAGGGGAGGGGAAGTCTAATGTATTTTTTTGTCTCCTCCCAAGTAATCATGGGTCATCTTCCTCTACAGTGCTCTCAATGGTTCCTTGCACATATCTCTATTAA
The DNA here is from genome assembly GCF_003265705.2 of Callorhinus ursinus. Taxonomy (NCBI): domain Eukaryota; kingdom Metazoa; phylum Chordata; class Mammalia; order Carnivora; family Otariidae; genus Callorhinus; species Callorhinus ursinus. The sequence continues at coordinate 30,554,437 of NW_027397077.1, read as the reverse complement.
TGTTCTTACCTCTATCATTAGTTCATACCCTCTTGAAACAAGACACATGTTTCACTAATCTTGGCAGCCCTAAACTTAGTGATGAGCTTTGCACACAGTAAGTCCACAATAAATATTACTGAAAGAATTGTTTTATGAAATAAAGTGCAATCTCCTTCTTGGAAGGTCTAGTTTCATGAACTCAACTATAGATTTATCTTATTTTGAGATACTTTTTGAAAATGAGAGTGTACACAATTAAATAATTATGAAAATATTTTTAAAATCGCTTCATATTTTACAGCTTACATTGATGTTTTATACCATTATCACAGTGAGGAAGAATTCTCTGGCACTAGAAAAAGCCACAAAACATAATGGATTTAGTTTATGTTTGTTTCACTATTCATAATGATTGCTTTACTACTATTCTCAATTATTATGGATGTTAAAATGCAATTGATAGCTATCACAGTACCAAATATACTCCTCAGCCATTTAACAAATATCCAAGTTTACAGTTTTTATTCGTTTTCCTGTTTCTATAGAAATATGTAACTATGTTACTTTATTCCTCTCGGAGAATTTAATACCTTCTCAGGCGTGAGAAAAGTCAGTAAAAATGCTATTTTTTATATATAGGAAATGAGCATACTGTAGCATGACAGATACAAGCTAGAAGGTTCAGTCACCACTAGCATTTGCTTTCAATCTGATTCATACGGCCATGTTAATCAAATGGCAAGTCATCTGCATCACTAAGAACAATAGCGCTGACAAGTAGGGATAATATTTGTCTTTGAAGAGGCAAGCTAGAAATGCGTATGGACAAATAAATATTTGGTAATAATACTGATACTTCATTGAAAAAATCTTAAACTTAAAGAGTGTTGGCTAGAAGGAATTCAAATCCCTGAGAAAAGATGTAGGATTAAAAATTGGACAGACATTCAATTTGAGGGGAGAGGGGAGTTGGTAAAGATCATGATATAATTTGGAAATCATTTGTTTAATTAAATTGTGCATTACTTCCTTAAAAATTTTAAGAATTATGTTGTTTTTCAAAATGGCTAAGAATTTCTTATAAAAGTTATGCTGTTTTGCTGTATGCCCACCATTAGTCATTGGAACCACTGACATGTAGACAAAAGCATAACCTGGTAGTGAAAATGGATTTGTGATAAACATCCAAGAATTATCAAATAGCTCCTGGGCTTCTGGCTGAGCTCAACAATGCAACAATGTGAGCTCCTCCCCTTTTTTTGGGGGGGCTGGGGGAGGGGAAGGGGGAGGAGGGGCCACGGGAGAGGGAGAGAGAGAATCTCAAGCAGACTCCATGCCCAGCACAGAGCCTGACAGAGCTCAATCTCACACCCCTGAGATCATGACCTGACTGAGCCACCCAGGCACCCTGAAACTCTTTAGTATCAGAACTGACCTCCTAAGTTTCAGCTTATTTTTGCCAAGTTATCAAAGACAACACAACTAATTAATCTGCCAAACTTAGAGATAATGAATGACCCTCGAGCAACAGAAAGTTCACAGAAACAACTTCCCAAGATGATTCCCCTCAAATAATTTTATAAACCAAGTTAGCCTCTTTCCTAAGGCTCATTTTCCTTTCTGATAGACATCCTGAACAATGTCCTCAAATTTCAAAGCTATCACTTAAGAGAGTCTATAATAATAGCATTTGTCATTCTGTGTGCATTACTTTGTATCTTCATAAAACAAAACACTTGTCAATAAACTATGGGTAAATGTTAACAATGACATAAAGAAAACCAAGCTGAAATAAAGGGCAGAATTTCAACAGCATGTTTATAAATAGTTCCTATAAATGGATGGCCTGACTTCCACATACTGATCTTATTTCTTTTTGTTGAACATGCAGTATCTTCAATAGGAGCACCACCAAGTCTGAGATAAAGAATGTAAGGATAGTTTTGATCACAAAGAACTATCCACTAGATATGATGATCAATGCCAAGTCTCATAATAGATCCATTTTGTCTTTAAATGTGGCCATAAAGACTACAGTTGTTGGCTGAGCTATTAAAAGGAAGATTATAAGCACCATGAACACACATGATAACTAATTAATGGAAATTCATTTGAGCGTTCAAATTTAATATTTTCCTACCAGTTCTTTTTGATATTAGAACTCAAATTCTATAAAGTTGAATGGATTTGCCTTCTCATTTCTTTAAAGCATTTTTTTCACAAAAGTTATTTTGAAAATTCTCCCACCCCACCCCCAAAATATTCCTTTATACTTTTTGCTAAAATTCCTTTATATTCTTTCTTCAACCATGTTATACTCTTTGGTAATTGAAAATAAAGAAAAAAGAAAAAAGAAAGAACACCAAAAACTTAAAGTGTAGCTTTCAACTAGTTATAGGAACTTCCATTTCCACAGAATTTGGAGGGGCAAGTCTACATTTTTAAGTGAACAGAAAAAAAAAAAAAAACATGGCTATTGAATAGGGGATAAACAACCTGAACTGTTAAGGCAGTATAAACATTTCAATTGTGCAACAAATACACCAGGTCAGATGAAGTATGCTTTTGTCTGTGACACACACATATACACACACATTCCCACTTGCTTATATCCCTGCTAATCACAAAGAACACGTGATTATGTCCTCGGAGACCTGCATGGAATCCCAGCAATGGATCACAAAACTGGACCACAGCAGAACAATTTTGGTTATTGGCAAATAATTTTCATATGTCTTTGTTTTTTCTTTTTGCTTCCCTATCTGGCAGGCACACTTATTCAAGCAAACTAACACAGATGTTACAGGGTGGTAAAAAGTTCTCTATAAATACCTGCTTGGTTCTTTAAGTTTTAATGCTGATTACTTCTCACAGTAGAGACCACGTTTCCAAAATGTATTCTGTAGCGGTTTCTCAGGAGCTTCCAGAAGAGAGGGAACATATGATGAAGTGTGATTGGTCTAACTATAACAACATTCTAAAATTGCCTCTTCTTGCAGTATCAAAACATGTCAGAGCCCTTGAAGCTTCTACTGGTCATTCCAGACAGATCCCAACCCACACTTTGTACCTGTGTGCCCCGCTGTGGGGTCATCCTGACTCCCATCAGGCAAATAGCAGTTCTCAACTCAGTCTACTGCTAATAAACTCAGAAAGGCTCGGGAGTGCAAACCAGACCTTTTCTCTCTCTGCTTTACCCTTTTACCTTCATTTGGCAACCCCTTATACTGTAAGGGAGGTCTGTACATAGATTACTCCAAGCGTTCATGGTGGAGAGATACCAAATCTCTCCACTTCGGGTCTTCTCTTTGCCAACCCAAACATGCCTCCTCTGGTACCCTGGATTCTGAAGCTCCAAACAAGAAGTCTGGCAAGGGAAAGTAAGGCAGCCTTCCTTTTCAACTTTTGTGTTTCCTCTCTTTAGCCTAGCAAAGAGGACAGAAAAAAGTGCAAATGCGAAATGACATAATAAAATGGGAGTGTAAATTGGGAGATGAAATATAATACGATGTAATATAATAAAATATGATAATCATATCCGTTTTTGTTTGGAGAAAGGGTCATAAAGTTTTACCTGCATTTAGCTTTTCTTGCATTCTTATTCTCCTTGCCATCTGGCCCTAATTTCTAAGAAACATTCACGTACGCCTTCCAGAACATGCAGATAAGCAGATGCTCTTAAAGGTAAGTGGGCACAAAAAGCATTTAGAGGGCTTCTTCAAAATGCTGATTTCTTATATCTGCCACCCTTTTCTCCTTTCATTATTCAGTAAGTCCAGGTTGCAGTCATGAGAACCTGCATTAAAAAAATAATCCCGGTGGGGGCGCCTGGGTGCCTCAGTTGGTTAAGCATCTGCCTTTCACTCAGGTCATGATCCCAGGGTCCTGGGATCGGGCCTCCCGTCAGGCTTCCTGCTCAGTGGAAAGCCTGCTTCTCTCTCTCCCTCTGCTGCTCCCCTGCTTGGGCGCTTGCTCTCTCTCTCTCCCTGTCAAATAAATAAAAATTAAAAAATATTTCTGGTGACTGTGATATACATACCCGATGACAGAATCACAATTTGAGAATCATTATACTAAGAGACAAGAAAAGTCAGAAAAGAGAAAGATTAAAGAAGACAGATGTCAAAGATTTTATAACATTTCGTGGAAATTAGCCTTCATAAATAGTTATAGAGATTATAAGAGCAGAAACATCTTACAAAAGAAAACATTATGTGTAAGAAACAGTTGTGAGTTATTATGTATGAACTACTGAGCACTCATTTAAAAGTCACTGAATTGTGGAACTGGAAGGAACCATAGGAGAATGTATTCTGGCCAGGGATGAATCCAGGTTTTGCAAATATGGGAATGCATTCCATTTGGGAGGACTCTCCTAAGAAAAAAATACTTTAAGAATATGAATATAGAAATACTCAGGTAACCCAGAGTCTTGGAAGTGACTTGTGCAAGAGTCCCTGAAGCTTAAACTTCATAAGCCTTACACAAATTCCTCTGTGATTTCCACCATCTTTTAAGAGGATGAATAATAGAGGTCAAAAAAGCTAAGAATGTTGACCATGTTCTCACTCACTAAGTCAGAGGTAGGATTGAGAATAACCTCTAGATCTCCTGACTTCTCATACCATACTCATATATTTATATATTCAATATTGAGTTTTATATATATGGTTTCTTTTTCAACTTCCATACAAGGAATGATGTGAACACCAACAGGGCATCCTTTGAAGTGGAAAGGAAATGCTTTAGAGTAGACATCTCTTATTGCTGAATATTAAAAAGTAATTGGCTTTAAAAATCCATAAGTGAAGCAACAGCTTTTGGTCGATTTTGGTTTTTTTGGGTTTTTTTTTTTTAAGTTTTATTTATTCATGAGAGAGAGAGGGAAAGAGAGAGAGAGCAGGGGGAAGAAACAGAAGGAGAGAGACAAGCAGACTCGACACTGAGTGCTGAGCCTGACATGGGGCTTGATCTCAGGACCCCGAGATCATGACCTGAGCCGAAACCAAGAGTCGGATGCTTAACTGATTGAGCCACCCAGGTGCCCCTTTTGGTCCATTTTGAAGTCTTTTAATTATTTTCAGTGTCAAGTATCAGTTTTATGCAATACCATCATACCTGGTCCTTCATGTTTTAAATAATAGCAGCTAAAATTTCATTTAAATTTTGAGAGTTTAAATGTGTTAATTTAAATGTGTTTAGTGGGGGCGCCTGGGTGGCTCAGTCATTAAGCATCTGCCTTCCGCTCAGGTCATGATCCCAGGGTCCAGGGATCGAGCCCCACATCGGGCTCCCTGCTCAGTGGGAAGCCTGCTTCTCCCTCTCCCCCTCCTCCTGCTAGTGTTCCCTCTCTCGCTGTGTCTCTCTCTGTCAAATAAATAAATAAAATCTTTAAAAAAATAAAAATAAAAAATAAATGTGTTTAGTGAAGATAATTTAATGGATAGTTTAAGTCCTCTATTTTAACATATTGTTTTGGGCATAATAACAGAAATGTTGCAAGGTCTCCAAAATATATACGAGTGTTTGGAGGATCAAATATTCTAGATGACAAACACCAAAACAGGCTGAAAATTAGATGCATTTTTGAATCAGTTTTCTAACATGCAATTATTTGTTTTACTATTTATGGATAATGCTTTTCAACAAATTAAAATCAAAATGGTGTATGTGAAGAATTAGTCCAATATATTACTCACTTAGGAATCGACAGAAAATGAGTATTGCAAGAACAAAAATAAAAAAATATGCATAGCTTTTTTAACAAATCAACTCATTTATTTTTATAACACCTTTTAGAAATGAAAAATCTCCCAGAATAAAAGCCAAACATACCATAACAAATGTAATTTATGGAAAAACAAAACTTTAAAAAAGCCTTATTGGGACTTCAATTCCTAGGGATATAGAAATGCTTCATTTTTGAAAGTCGATTTGAAAGAATAATATCTCAGTGAAATACAAGTAGCCCACCACTATCTGTGTTGTTAGGCCTCAACTGTTTCACATCTCAGACTAACTCTTTGTTATCCTGACTTCCCAGATAATTATCAAATCTTTTTCTTTAAAGGTTTCTATAAACATGTCAGAAGAGGACGATTTTAATTTTAAGGGCACTTCATTCAAATCAATAAGAAAAAAACCTGTTTTTAAAAGTAGGCAAATAATATGAACAGGTAACTCACAGAAAATGAAGTACAAATAGCCAATAAATATATGAAATGGATTTGAACCTCTCAATTAAAGAAATAAAAAAGAAAAGTGGTATCACTTTTCCAATATTTTAAATATGATAAAATACATATAACAAAATTTCACCACTGTAAATTTTTAAGCATACAGTTCAGTACTATTAAGTACACTTGCATTGTTGTGCAACCATCACCACCATCCATCACCAGAAATCATCTTGCAAGATTGAAAATCTCTATCTCTAAAACAATAAATCCTCATTCCCCCCTTACCTCTAGCCCCTGGCCACCACTGTTCGACTTTGTCTTTATGAGTTTGACTACTATAAGCATTTCATATAAGTCAAATCATACAGTATTTGTCTTTTTGCGATGGCCTTATTTCACTTAACATAATGTCCTCAAATTTTATCTATGTCATAGCAAGTGTCAAAATTTCCTTTCTCTTTAAGGCTGAATAATATTCCATTTAATGTATGTACCACATCTTGCTTATCCATTCATCTATTCATAGACTTTTGATTTGCTTCTACATTTTCGCTATTATGAATAATGTTCAGATGAAAATGGGTCTCTTTGACACCTTGCTTTCAATTCTTTTGAGTATATACCAGAAGGTGGAATTGCTGGATCTTATGGTAGTTCTATTTTTAATTTTTTGAGGCATCTCCATACTGTTTCCCATAATGGTTGTACCAGTTAATGTTTCCACTAACAATGCACCAGCATTCCAATTTTTCTACATCCTCACCAGCACTTGTTATTTTCTATTTTTTTGACAGTAGCCATCCTAATGGGTGTGCAGAAATATCTCACTATAATGTTGATTTGCATTTCCCTAATGATTAGTGACATTGAGCATCTATTTATAGGCTTACTGCCATTTTATTTTTTTAGATACTTCAATTATTTATTTGACACACAGAGAGAGAGCACAAGCAGGGGGAGTGGGAGAGGGAGAAGCAGGCTCCTTGCCAAGCAGGGAGCCCAATGTGGGGCTGGATCCCAGGACTGTGGGATCATGACCTGAGCTGAAGGCAGACGCTTAACCAACTGAGCCACCCAGGAACACACTTACTGCCATTTTAATGTCTTCTCAGAGAAATGTTATTGAAATCTTTGCCCTTTCTTTAATTGGGTCATTAGTTTTTTGTTGTTGTTGAGTTTAGAAGTACTATATATGCTCTGGATATTAATCTTGTATCAGATATATGATTTACAAATATTTTCTCCCATCCTGTTTGGTTGCCTTTTACTCTACTGAAATTATCTTTTGATGACAAATGTTTTTATTTCATAAAGTCCAATGTATCTATTTATTATTTTGTTGCCTGCATCTTTGATGTTATGTCCAAGACATCATTATCAAATCCTTTCAGGAAGCTTTTGCCCCATGTTTCTTCTAGGAGTTTTATGGTTTAGTTTGTACATTTAGGTATTTGGTCCATTTTGATTTAATTTTGACAAGTGGTGTCAGGTAAGGTCCTAGATTCATTCTTTTGCCTGTAGATATGCAGTTTTTCCAGCACTAATTATTGAAGACTGTCTTTTCCTCATTAAATGGTCTTGGTACCCTTGGTAAAAATCATTTGCCCATACAGGCACCTGTTTGGCTCAGTCAGTAGAACATGTGACTCTTAATCTGGGGATTATGATTCTGAGCCCCAAGTTGGGTGTAGAGAATGCTTTAAAATCTTTTTAAAAAATCACTTGACCATATACGTGAGGGTTTATTTCTCGGCTCTCTATTCTATTCCATTGGTCTATATGTTTGTCTTAATAACAATATCACATTATTTTCATTTAGCTTTGTAAGAGTGTGGAATTTACTCCTCCACGATCTTGCTCCTCCCCCACCTTTGCAACGAAATGGATGGAACTGGACAGTGTTATGCTGAGTGAAATAAGTCAATCAGAGAAAGACATGTATCATATGACCTCACTGATATGAGGAATTTTTTTTTGAACTCTTGTTTTTCCTTTAAATTTTTTATTGTTATGTTAATCACCATACATTACATCACTAGTTTTTGACGTAGTGTTCCATGATTCATTGTTTGTGCATAACACCCAGTGCTCCACGCAGAACATGCCCTCTTTAATACCCATCACCAGGCTAACCCATCCCCCCACCCCCCTCCCCTCTAGAACCCTCAGTTTGTTTTTCAGAGTCCATCGTCTCTCATGGTTCGTCTCCCCCTCTGATTTCTCAGGAAACAAAGTGAGGGTTGCTGGAGTGGTGGGGGGTGGGAGGGATGGGGTGGCTGGGTGATAGACATTGGGGAGGGTATGTGCTATGGTGAGTGCTGTGAATTGTGCAAGACTGTTGAATCACAGATCTGTACCTCTGAAACAAATAATACAATATATGTTAAAATAAAAAGAAGAAGAAAAAGATAGCAGGAGGGGAAGAATGAAGGGGGGGAAATCGGAGGGGGAGACGAACCATGAGAGACGATGGACTCTGAAAAACAAACTGAGGGTTCTGGGGGGGTGGGAGGATGGGTTAGCCTGGTGATGGGTATTAAAGACGACACACTCTGCATGGAGCACTGGGTGTTATATGCAAACAATGAATCATGGAACACTACATCAAAAACTAATGATGTAATGTATGGTGATTAACATAACAATAAAACTTTTTTTTAAAAAAGAGTGTGGAATTTATAAAGTGTGAGTCCTCCAGGTTTGTTGGTCATTTTTAAGATTGTTTTTGACTAGTCAGGGTCCTACAGATTCCATAAGAATTTTAGAATAGGTTTTGCTATTTATGAAAAAAAAATCATTAGGATAGGGATTGTATTGAATCCATAGATCACTTTGGAGAGTATTGACATTTTAACTATATATGTATAATTTTAAGTAGGCTTATGAGTGTAATCCTTTTAATATGCTATAGAGGTCTGTTTTCCAGTACTGTGTTAAAGATTTTTGCATCAATATTCACAAGGAATATCAATCTGTAGTTTCATTTTTTGTAGTTTCTTTGGCTTTGGTATCAGGGTAATCCTGGCCTCATAAGGTGATTTTGGAAGTGTTCCTTCCTCTTAAATTTTTGGAAAAATTTTTGGAAAACCAATCTTGGTTTTAATTCTTTAAATGTTTGGTAGAATTCATTAGTGGGTTTATCAGGTTCACGGCTTTTCTTTGTTGGAAGATTTGGGTTACAGATTCAATCTCCTAACTTGTTATAGGTCTGTTCAGAGTTTCTATTTGTTCATCATTCATTTTGGTAGGTTTTGGGGGATTTTTTTGTTTGTTTGTTTTTTTAAGATTTTACTTATTTATTTGACACACACAGAGAGAGAGAGAGAGAGAGAGAGAGAGAGAGCACAAGCAGGGGGAGCAGCAGGCAGAGGGAGAGGGAGAAGCAGGCTCTCCGCTGAGCAAGGAGCCCGACGCAGGGCTCGATCCCAGGACCCTGGGATCGTGACCCGAGCCAAAGGCAGCCGCCCAACCGACTGAGCCACTCAGGTGCCCCATTTTGGTAGGTTTTATATTTCTAGGATTTTCTACATTTCATATAGTTATCCAATTTGTTGACATACAATTGTTCAGAGTACTCTTATAACTCTCTTTATTTCTGTAGAATCAGTAGTAATGTCTCTGCTCTTATTTTGGATTTTAGTAAAACAAGACTTCTCTGTTTCTCTCCATCTCTCCTTAATCTACCTGCCTACAAGTTTGTCAGTTTGGTTGCTCTTTTCAAAGAACCAACTTTTGGTTTTGTGGATATTTTCTATTGTTCCTCTGTTCTGTATTTTATTTATCTCTGCTCTAATTTTCATTCTTTCTTTCCTTCTGCTAATTTGGGGCTTACTTTATACTTTTTCTGGCTCCTTGAAATGTAAAGCTGTGCTGATTTGAAATCTCCCTTCTTTTTAATGAAAAAATTATAGCTATAAATTCCTTTCTTAGCATTTCTTTGCTGTGTGCTGTGTCTCCTAAGTTTTGACATGTTATGTTTTTATATTTTCATTCATACCTAAGGATATTATTCCCCTTGTGGTTTCCTCTTTGGGCCACTGGATTTTAAACTGCATTGTTCAATTTCTACAAATGAGTAAATGTTCTAGTTTTCTTTTTGTTACTGAATTCTAACTTCATTTGGTTTTTGTTAGAGAATATACTACTTTGTATTACATCTATCTTTTAAAAATCTATTGAAACTTAATTTGTGACCTAACATATGGACCTATCCTGAAAAATAACCCATGTGAACTTAGAAAAAATGTGTATGCTGTTGGTGGGTAGAGTGTTCTACATATGTCTGTAAGATCTACTTAGATTATTGTGTTGTTCAAGTCCTTCATTTCTTTACTTATATTCTATCTGGTTGTTCTGTCCATTATAGAGTGTGGGGTATTGGAGGCTCCAACTATTATTATGGAATTGTCTATTCCTTCCTTTGATTCTGTCAAGTTTTACTTCATATATTTCGGTTATCTGTTATTGGGTGCATAAATATTCATAATTATTATATCTTCTTACCCTATTGAACCTTTGCTAATATATAACGTCCTTTGTCTCTTGTAAGCTGTTTTTATTTTTTAAGACTCTGTTAGACTCTGTTCACTTTTCTTCAATGTTTTTCCCTTCTTTACCTCAGACTCAATGATGTTCATCACCTTAACTACAAGTTTGCTAATTCATTCTTCTGCCTCCTCAAATCTGTCTTTGACTCCCTCTAGCAAATTTTTCATTTCAATTACTGTACTTTTCAGCTCCATAATTTTGTCTTCTTTCTATATTTCCTCCTTATTGATATTTCCATTTTGTTATATATCATTTTCTTGAATTTTTCTACATTTTCTTCAATTCTTTGAGCCTCATTTCAACAACTGTTTTTAAAGTTTTGTTTAGTAGACCTAAACCACCTAGTAGGTGGTTTTCCGGGATAATTCTTTGTTCATTTTTTCTTTTGAATGAGTCATACTATTTCTCATAACCTATTGCTTTACATGCCTTGTGATTTTTTTGTTGAAAACTGGACATTTGAATCTAATAATGTAACTAAGGAAGTCAGATTCTTCGTCTTCCCCAGGGTTTGTTTCGTTTTGATTTTTGTAGACTATTCTATGCTAAGGATCAGCCTAAGGTATAAACTGAAGACATATTCATGTCTTCTACTCTGCCTTTCCCTGTGCATGCACAACAACTTTCCAATTTCTGCTGTATGTGCAGTTGCTTTTGAATGTCCTAGCCTTTAACGTCCAATTCTCAAAAGGAAGAAAAGAGAAAAATGAAGAGGGGGTGGGAGCCACTGGCTCTTTAAATCCCCAGAAGTCACTTCATCTGGAGGGGCATGGTCTTGCAACAATGCAGAGAGGTGCAACAATGTCCATCTCTTTGTCTGCACCTCTGTGATCACAAGCAGCAATCGGCATTCAGAGCACAGATCCCCGATATTTGGACCAAAGTGTCCTTTTGCCCACCCTCACTCCCATAAGTAAGATATAAGCTTCTCTTGGAATGCATGCACAGCTACCTACCACAAAACTGTAGGACTAGGGTAGGCATCTGTTACTATGCTAAGAGCTGAAATTTAACCAAAATCTTTCTTTTTTAAACCTATCAAATTACTAAGCAGAGTAAAGATGAGGAATTTTTTATAAATGCTAACTGAGATAGTATTTGTTTGTCTGTGTGTGTGAGAGCACAAATTGGGGCAAATTTCTAGGAATCAAAACGACATTACTTAACAAAATTTTGCACATACTTATTAACTCAGCTTCACCTGCAGATAAAGCATTACATAAATACTCAAAGATATATTTGTAAGGGGCTTTGTTTTTTTTCCAATGGAAATAACCTATAAGCTCTTCATTCAGGGAAAATAATTGATGGGAGGAAATATGCATGTACATGTTATATCAAAAATAAAATGTTTGGGCGCCTGGGTGGCTCAGTCAATTAAGAATCTGCCTTCAGCTCAGGTCATGGTCCCGGGTCCTCAGTCTGGCTCCCTGCTCAGGGGGAATCTGCTTCTCCTTCTGCCCACCACACCCCCGCCCCCATGCTTGCACACTCTCTCTCTCTTATAAAAAAATAAATAAAATACTAAAATAAGGGGCACCTGGGTGGCTCAGTCGTTAAGCATCTGCCTTTGGCTCAGGTCATGATCCCAGGGTCCTGGGATCAAGCCCCGCATCGGGCTCCCTGCTCGGCAGGAAGCCTGCTTCTCCCTCTCCCTCTCCCTCTTCCCCTACTTGTGTTCCCTCTCTCGCTGTCTCTCTCCCTGTCAAATAAATAAATAAAATCTTTAAAAAAATACTAAAATAAAATGTTAACAGTTATCTTTACAGAGAGGGATTTTGGTAGGGAAAGCTTTTATTCATTAGTTTATTTTACCTTTTAATATCGGTTGATTTTTTAAAACCCCTTTTCCTCTGCTCTTGGATTTCCAAGGTAGTAAAATTATGAGCTGTATCTTCCTGTGGGAGAAAAATTTATCTCTACCTTGCTATCTATCTCTATAAGTAGATAACTGTCTCCATGGTGGCAGTGTTTATTCCAAGTACCATGCTATTTGTAGCAGTGGTGTTCAGTGATATATCAAGTCCTCCTAACTGATATATAATCTTAAAAACAAGATTAAAAATTATGTTTGATAAAGAGTGGGTCAATATCAGACAGTTTAATAAAGAATGAGTCAATACCAGACTTATACTACAAATAAGAGGGGAGATGTTTGGATTCAGAGTAAAAGAAAATAATTTGAATCATAAAATACTAGATCCCATCCCTACACTGAACATACACAAATATTGCTATATTAGATTTCACACAGAATAGTGGGAGCCCATGCACTTTTTGGTAGTCACTGTCAATTTCATCCTTGTTCTTCTATTTACTAGCTAATTAAATTTTATGGACCAGATCCTTAGTTTTTCAAGCCTCTATCTCATTTGAAAATTGGAGATTACTAACACACTATAATTACACTGGTGATTTTTGCCATGTAAAAACTGCAACAAAATGTTTTTGGCCTATCACAATAATCGTTTATTTCTCACATATCTAAGTCACTTAGCTGATGTAGTTCAGGCTCATCTGAGAATTCTGCTCTAGGCTGGGCCTTAGGTGACTCAGCTCTGCTCTATTTGCCTCATCCTGAGAAATAAGACATGGATGGAAGCCTCACACATCTTGACTTCAAAATATATTACAAAGCTACAGTGATCAAAACAATGTGATACTAGCACAAAGACAAACATAGACCAATAGAACAGAATACAGAGTCTAGAAATAAACCCACATATACAGTCAAATGATCTTTGACAACAGTGTCAAAAATATACAATCGGGAAAGGAAAGTCTTGCTAACAGTATTTGGAAAACTGGAATATTTGCATGCAAAAGAATGAAGTTGGATCCTTATCTTACACCATAAACAAAAAATTAAATCAAAGTGGATTAAAGACTTAAATGTAATACCTGAAACTAAAAAACTCCTAGAAGAAAATGTAGGGGGAAAACCACTGACATTTGGCTTGGAAATGATTTCTTTTACATGACACCAAAGGACAAGCAATGAAAGCAAAAATAGACAAGTAGGGTTACATCAAACTAAAAAGCTTCTGCACAGCAAAGGAAATAATCAGCAGAGTGAAAAGGTAGCCTGCAGAATAAGAGAAAATATTTGCAAACTATACAACTTATACAAAGAATTCCTACAACTCAATAGCAAAAAAATAAATGCCCAATTTAAAAATGGGCAGAAGACTGAGATAGGTTTTCTTTTCTTTTTTTTTTCCAAAGAAGTCATCCAAATGGCCAACAAACACAAGAAAAGATGATCAATATCACCAATCATCAGGGAAATGCAAATCAAAACCACAATGAGATATCACCTCATACCCATTAAGATGGCCATTATTAAATAAATAGCAAAATAATAAGCATTGGTAAGGATGTGGAGATACTGGAACTCTTGTGCACTGTTATGAGGAACATAAAATAGGGCAGCCAGTGTGAAGAACAATAGGGAGGTTCCTCAAAAAATTAAAAACAGAACTATCAGATGATCCAGCAATCCCATTTCTGAGTGTTTATCCAAAAATATTGAAATTAGGATCTCAAAGAGATATCTGCACCCCCATGTTCATTGTAACACTGTTCACAACGGCCAAAAGGTTGAAACAACCTAAATGCCCCTCAATAGATGAATAGATTTAAAAAATGTGATATATACATACAATGGAATACTATTTGGTCACAAAAAGAAGGATATCTCATCATATGCTGCAACATGGATGAAGCTTGAAGACATGCTAAGTGAAATAAGCCAGTCACAGAAGGACAAATACTACATGATTCCAGTTACACAAGGTATTTAAAGTAGTCAAAATCATCAAAGCAGAGTAGAATGATAGTTGTCAGGGACTGGAAGAGAGGAAAATAGGGAGTTCCTCCTCAATGCTTAAAAATTTTCAGTCAGGCAAAACAAAAAAATTTCTAGGCATCCGTTGTATAACATTATGCTTATAGGTTATAATATGATAATGTACATTTAAAATTTTGTTTTGAGGGTAGATTTCAAGCTATATGTTCATTACCACAAATTTTTAAAAAGGCAAAAATCAATAGAGAAAGTTCTTTTTGTGGTCTAAGTTTTACACAAAACACATATTTCAATTTTCCACTTCTCATAGTGTATACATGTGCACATGTGTGCATGCGCATGTCCTAAGTGTGTAAGAAGCAGCCAAACATCCTTCTGAAGGAGAGAATGGACTTCATTACCAATACAGCATTCTAATTTTGGATTTGAACAATAGATAAGATGGCTTCGCAAATATGAAGTTTCAAAATTAAAAGTTAATATTTGTTCAGAAACCTAACCCTACTTCACTTTGAGTGGAATCAGAAATGATAGATACCGACATATATCAAAATGGAAAAATAAGTACTTCAAGGGCATTATTCATCCTGGAGTTTCACTGTCTGTCAAAGGATTCCCTCTTGTCTGAGTCTGTGCATAATTCCCTAGTTCTAGAACTTCATAGCTAATCAGAAGTCACACATTCCGGGCAGATACTTTAGTTACCTATTAGAAATTAAACTTGGTATAAATCTCTCCCAGTAATTGATTTGCTATTTTACTAACCCTCTGTCCAGAGTGACATGCCACAAGCAGCTCCACTTCACATTATCACTGAGCTTTTACGCATGTGAGCTTTAGGGAGAGCAACATGGAAATTTTTGTAATTCTACTTTAAAACTTTACAAACTCTTAATAGAATTTTAGTATCAAAAAGTCTTGACCATATCAGGACAGAAGAAACACTGGGGAACCCCTCTAAGTTCAGAAGACACAAGTCAAATGAACTAAACACTGAATAATGCATTGTTTTACTGAGTTGTAAGTGTGAATCATCAGAAATTTTGGCAATCTATAGTCAAGCCGAGGGTACAGGGAAACATTATTATTTGTACTGGGCACTCAAGGCACTCTAAACTAGAATATTTCCTTCTGAGGAGCCTCAGAGTTTCTGTCGTTACCTCATCCCCTCCTGGAAGAAATTTCTGATGATTGAGTATTTGTACTTCAGACCATGGATTCCATCAGCCTTGGCCATAACCGATTGGACCAAAATGGGCACCTGACCTCAAGGCACCTGTCCATGGATTGGAAGGTCCCAGGCTAAGCAGTGGCTGCCCTGAAAACTCTACCAAGAACAATACCCTATAAACTGAATGGTGACTAACAGACCCAGTAAGACCTTCCCTCTGTAGGAGCTTGAGCTGATGGGCAAGCAGTAAAAACCATGAGACAATTAGCAGTTATGGAAGTCAACAACATCGTAGCAATTATGAGACAGAACGCAGACTATAGAAAACTTTAATGGTAGCATACGAACATTCTGAAAGTAAAGCAGAGAAAGTAGCAGGGTTAGCATAATTGAGTAGGGAGAAATGAATGCTCCTTTCAGGAGGCAATACGAGAAGAGGTGCTGCATCACCTCAGATGCCGACAGAAACTTCTTTCTGAACCAGAACAGCATTCTATTCCTCTATGAAACCCTAATCTAGCTGCTGAGGTTCATTCCTGTCTTTTTTACCTCAGTACTTACCTTTACAAGACACCCCCATTTGACAGGAATAAAGCAAGAATTCTTCTTTAATTCCTTGTGATTAGGAAGGGCCTGAAGAATGCATTAATTACTACTATTTTGACTAATTTTAACCAGTCAGTAGTAATCAAAGATGAGCTGACACTTGGACGAATTAGGAATACAGGTCAAAATTATTGCCAGAATTTAATTTGTGCTATCTTCTCCTCCTGCTCCTCCTCCTCCTCCTGCTCCTCCTCCTCCACCTCCTGCTCCTCCTCCTCCTGCTCCTCCTCCTCCTCCTGCTCCTTCTCCTCCTCCTTCATCTCCTCCTCCCTCTCCTCCTCCTCCTCCTCTACCTCCTGCTCCTCCTCCTTCTCCTCCACCTCCTGCTCCTCTTCCTTCTCCTCCTCCACCTCCATCTCCTCCTTCTCCTCCTCCTGCTCCTCCTCCACCTCCTGCTCCTCCTCCTGCTCCTCCTCCTCCTGCTCCTCTTCTACCTCCTGCTCCTCCTCCTTCTCCTCCTCCTCCTGCTCCTTCTCCTCCTCCTCCTCCTGCTCCTCCTCCT